>NW_014568824.1:0-2003 GCF_000743755.1 Blastocystis sp. subtype 4
AAATAAACATACAACAAGTCTTTCGATTGTGATTGCTATCCGATGCTTTTGCCTTTCTGTTCAGTCATTTCATCCTCCTTGATTATCAAGAAACACAATCTTTTGCAATTGATTGTGGAAGACGATACAAGTATCCATTAGAGAATGAAATTTTCTGTTTTAGGGACGCTTGTCATGAATACTGAAGTAAACTGAATTAGCTTTTTGGGTTCTTCTTTTTGCAAACTCTCCCTTGTTTTAAGCATAGCTATTAATTCCAATCCTTACCAAGATAGAATGTGATAATTCACAATAATCATGGAATCATCACCCCCTTCCAAATCTTCTAATGTGGATGAAGCTGCAAACAAGAAGAAATATGCGATCTTGTTTGGGTACTGTGGGACGGGCTATCATGGTTCGCAAACGTTTCGTGTGATTTTCAATTTCATATATGTAGAAATAAGGGCCTTGATACGATTGATGATGACCTCATTGACGGTTTACACAAGGCAGGTTGTATTTCCGATTCTAACTTCTTTGATGAAAATAAGTTCATTAAGGTTTGGTATCAATTGAATTTATGAGATATCTAGAATGGTTGGAATCGAGCCGCTCGTACTGACAAAGGCGTTCACGCTGCTGGAAATGTGATTAGTTGTAAGCTTGCTGTAGTTGCTGGGAAGGAGAAAGAAACGGTAAATCGTATCAACGCATGTTTACCTCCTGCAATTCGTGTATTCAAAATAATTCGGTTATAGTGATAATGTGGTTTCATTCTTAGGACTACTAAGAACTTCAATGCTAAGAACTTTTGTGATCGGAGACAATATGAATATCTACTTCCTGTATATGCACTCCAACCCTTCGTGAAAGGAGATTCCGTGAAAACTGTGGAAGAGGACATTCGTTGTTGTTGGGTCGAATTCTGTGATAACGAGGAGTACTTGAAAGCGAAAGAGAGAGGAGAAGATGTTGAAAATCCCTGTGAAGATCGGTCAGGCAATCGTCAGCGTGCAAAGTCTTTGGGCCTTGCTCAGAGTCTACTTGAAATGGAAGGAACATTTTCAAAGTATGTTTCCGATGACCAAGATGCTGAGTTTGGAGGCTGTATTCCTGAAGAACAGTGGCCTGAATACTTGCCTCTTGCGTTGAAACGACTGCGAGCATGTATGCATCTGTTTGAAGGAACTCATAATTTTCATAATTATACTGTTGGAAAGACTGCAGCTGATGCATCGGCCCAGCGACATATCTTGGGTATCATAGTAAGTAATCCTATTCGTATTCATGACGAACTGTATCTTCGTATTCGTTTAGAAGGTCAGAGTTTTATGTTGCACCAAATTCGTAAAATGATTGGAATCGGAGTAGAAGTAGCTAGAGGACGCTGTTCTCTATACACTGTGAATTGCAGTTTAAGTAGAGGGAATATGATCACACCTATGGCTCCTAGTACTGGGTTGTTCCTAGATAAAGTAGGTGTTTGAATACATTGTGACCGTAGCCAATATTTACAGAATACAATCGAAAACAAAGTGTTGATGAAGCTAGACGCTTGGATTTGGATGATCCATCAATTCGTCCAGAAAGGTGTTCATTTAAGCGTAGTCAAATTTACGAACATATTGATGACCAAATCAAGGAAGATAATGTGTTTAGAGCTTGGTTAAGTTCGAATGACAGTTTTGAGAAAGAGTACCGAGTTGTATATCCTACTAAAGATGAAATGGTGAAATTGGAAGAAGAAGCCAAAGAATTAAACAAAATGAAACGTTTAGAAAAGGCTGAAAAGTGGGATAAGAAAAGAAAGATTGACAATAATGATAATTAGGGATGATTTGTTTGTTCTTTGGATTCATTATACATTTCATAGTTTAACTCTCAGAGGTCATTTTAGTACCATTTCTGATCCAGATTGATTTTCAAAAGGATCATAACTGGTCTAGTTGTTGAAATCGATCAATTGAATTCAATGATTGTAAATAAGAATGAATAGAGAAAAGAGTATGTGAATGTGTGAT
>NW_014568823.1:0-2000 GCF_000743755.1 Blastocystis sp. subtype 4
AATGTAATTGTTGTGAATCATTATGAGTGAAGGAGATACTTCATCCCATGAATACTGATGAGAATAAAAGAAGAGATCACCATTCATGAATAATGAATTGGGTAATAGAACTGGAGTCAGATTGAATGTCTTGTATGACTCTATCATTCCATGTTGATCACCATTCTTTGTCAGGCCTCTGAGTAGAATGTGTTGTTTGATAGTTTGTGAATAGGTGACTTATCATTTCTGAAATGTATCGTTGAATCATATCATTAGGAAATCTCATACTGTTTATTAATCTTTCATTGCTAGAAAACAAACAACAAAGATTTTGTGCTTCATGTTGCCCATGATTTGACTTGAAATGGGTTGGATATACTCCAAATTATGATCAAAGTATCTGCCTTTTCGAGCTTGTTTATGAGCCTTTTTGTCTGCATTTTCGTGGCGATTTTGTCTGCTACCCTCTTCCTTGTATAGCTACCCAGGGTTGGAGGCCCATGTTTGCAATGATTTGTCTGCTTCTAAACAATACGTAACATACGTCAATTACCTACTACTTGTAATGATTTCATTCATATTAGATTCAAATTCACTATAAATGGAATATTCTAGTGTCTAACAAACAATTCTACGTTTTGACAATTACACTTTCATTTGTTTAGTAGAATCTATCTTTGACAGAGTTTTGGTGGACTTTGTGTTCTTTCCCTTCATACTATTCATTGCCTTCGCTTTTGATACGATTTTCATAACCCAGAATACAAGAATAATAACAATCACAATCACAATCACCACCATTACAATACCAATGATTGGCAGACACGTTCCAGTAGTTTCTTTCCATTCTCCATCCTCAGTTCCCAATATACAAGCACGCTTCTGAATACCCACATAACTTCCTTTCAAAACGCAATCATATTCAGCTACATTGCCAATATCTGTTTCAGGGAATTCACCTTCAGCAACACATTTTCCTTTTCGTATTTGAATCTTCACAGTTGTTTGAGTAGCTCCTGATTCATTCTCAGCATACACAATGAATGATGTCAATTCTTGCTCTGCTGTGGGAACTCCCCAAATCTCTCCAGTATTCTCATTCAAACCCAATCCATCAGGAAGGATCACTCCTTCATCAATGTACCAACGAGTAGCGATGCTCTTCACTGTAGGAATGTTTGTCGTCACATGTGTCCCCATTACAAATATGTACTGTGAATGAGAATATTGGGCATTGGTTGGAGGGTAGTAAGAACACTTATCGGTCTTCACTTCACTTAACACACCTCCAGAACATTCACGATACGAATAACCTCTGTAACCCTCAGGACAAGTAGAAGGAGAGATTTGACCCTCATTCACTGAAGGATACTTATCGATTCCATGACATACAACTCCTGAAGTCTTACAATAGGCCATATGAACAGAACCCAATGAATTTGATGTTGTACCCACTTTCGTGATTTCCCATCGATATCTGCGAAATCCAGCCAAAGCCACAGGAACAGAGATCTGAGGCTTTGTTCGAGAGGTGATAGTCTGATACATAGCATTCAGAATCGTTAGAGGTTCCTCTAGTATATTATCTGGATTGTAGGTGGCAATGATATCAAAACTCCAAGAAAACACTGTATCTGATCCAACGATGTTGAATGAGTTCCATTTGCTTCCTTCCAGATTCTCAACAGTCCATTCAATATAACTTCCAACAGTATCTGGAAGATATCCAGTGGTGAAAGGATCAAGATCCATGATTCCAGCAACAGTACCTGAAGTGGGAGTAGTAGATTCCAGTGAAGAATAAGAATCAACAACAGTAGAACAGTCTTCAACTCCAAATACTCCAGTAGAATCAAACACAACAGGATCAGAAGAAGTACCACTCAAAGGACGATGAATCTCGAAACTGAATACATTACTGCCTTCCTCAATTCCAGATGTTGACAGAATCACATGGAACTTCGAGAATACAGTAGAATCATGAACAGCAAGAGATTCTGTGTTGGAATCGAAGTCTT
>NW_014568822.1:0-1997 GCF_000743755.1 Blastocystis sp. subtype 4
AACTTCTGTGTATTGCAAGAGCATTATTGAGGAAATCAAAGGTGATTCTGATGGATGAAGCCACTGCCTCCATTGATCTGGAGACAGATATGCAAATCCAACAGACTATTCGAACACAGTTCATAGATAGTACTGTGATTACTATTGCTCATCGTATTCACACAATCATTGATAGTGATCGAGTTTTAGTGTTGGAGATGGGAGAAGTGAAGGAGTATGACAAGCCTTCAACTCTTCTAGCTAATCCAACAAGTCTGTTTAGTCAATTGGTTGAGAAATCAAAGGAAGTGGAATGGATTGTTTGTTTTGATAATCAAGGGTGATTGTACTAAGATTCTTCACTTTGGAATTGAAGAGGATTCAACAATTCTCTTCTAATTCGTATATCCTTCATAATCTAGATTCACATTCTGTAATCATGAAGTCCCTCCTTTTACACTCCATCTTCAATAGGATGAACAAACAGAACAACTTCATCAATATGATCACTTACACTTTGCTTACGAATTCTCACTTTAGTAACAACCGCTCTGGTATCGAATGTAGTTCTCAAGAGCATCAGCATCTTAATTATTATCAATCAATCAATCATACTTCTAGAATTCATTCTTCGCACGTTACAGAATGATTCAGTATCTCTAATCTGAATCCCTTCTTCTGTGAGTGCTTGTTGTAGTGATATTCTGCCTATACCATAGAAATTGTACCCATTTCCTATCAGTAGAGTCAGAGAAGGAAGATATAATTCAATCATCATTATCATTCGTACTCAGTAACCTCAATGTATTCGTCTCAAGAGTATCGAAATCACCTTGAAGAGCCTCATATGCAAGAGTGATAGACCGAAGTCGAAACAGATCTCATTCATCATTCATTCAATCATTCTTACTATAGAATTCTATTGTACGACAATTCATGAATGCTGCAAACTTCATGGAAAGTGAAACGAGAACAGGCATGTTTCCAAGAGAGAATATGGTGTGCTTCCCTCCTACTTCTCTTTGAATCACAAGTACTTCAATAGTGCTATTAATTAGGTCCAATTCACAGAATCTAGAAATCTTCAATACTGGTGGATGAGGCAACTGTATACGATCTGTTTTATCTTTCTCAACAACGTATTCGAAAGGATGATCTATTGGTCATCCAATTAATCATATACCACTCAGTTCATTAACAGTGGCAAACAATCCATTCAGAGGACTTCCATCTTGAGTGAGTGATGGAATGTCTAATTCAAATTCAATCATCAATCATCACCATCTAATATCACTTTGCTTATACAATTGAGATTGTAACCATCTCCTTTGAATGATGATAGAGAAGGAAGATCTGATCAATCAATCATCATTTCATTTATACTCTTCATGATAAACACATTCGTATCTCTGGCATAATCATCACCAGCAAGAGTGTATTCTCCAATAGAGACAGTTTGAAGTTCAGGTAAATCTTATTCTCATTCCATTCACACTCTTACCCTCAAATACTATTGAATGAAAATACTCGAGTACATGATCATCAAATCGAATAGACACAAGAGAAGGGAGGTCCTTCAATTCCATGTGTTCATACCAAAAGAATGAATTCTCTCCGATGTGGATTTCACTCAATTCATCACAATGCGCTATCACACATCTGCTCTCCTCAGTAATATCATCATCAAGTTCGAAAGAGTTCTTTCCAATCTTCAGACTCTTCAACGCATTCAATCCATCAATCACTAGTCGAACCGCTTTCTTCAAACAGTTATTTCCGATCTCGATTTGTTTCAATTTCATCAATGGACAGTTAATAATCATCAACTGCTGATAAGGCATGAAATCATCAGCAATTGTCAGATACTCAGTACGACAATCCATAGATAAGTCAGATTCACCTTTCCATTCTATTCTTCGATTCTCAGCAGCAACAACAGTAACACGAAGATCATCTTTGAATAGTCCTTCATATTCAATCATTCCATTTCGATCATACAATAATCCATATCCATTCTT
>NW_014568821.1:0-1983 GCF_000743755.1 Blastocystis sp. subtype 4
CACTCTCTTTCAAGTACTCTTTCCATTTCATTCTCCATTCTACTCCATTCATCTTCTTTGATATTGATTCAACATTATCTACATTCATATTCTTATCATCAATCATTCTTTGTATGTTATTATGACTTATTGGCTTATTCCATTCAACTTATTCATACCGCGGGAATCATCTCTATTCTCATATCATATCAATTCTGTCATATCTCATCGCCATTGCTTCTTTCTCATCCTCTATATCATCAATTTGTTATAATTTCGTTAATTCTACTTAGTTTGTGTTTCTATTCATCATAGTTGCATCACTACATACAACTGTACTTGTGTATTGATGGTTGAATATGGATTGTTGTCCATTCTTTATGATTTGTGTTATCATCACTTTGTTGGGGACAATGGTGTTTTTCATCACTAATCATAGTAGTGTATTTTGACGTATGCCATGTACAAATTGGTGCAGACATACTATTACCAACATGGACCTTCCAACCCTGGGTCGCTATACAGAGTAGCTTTCGAAATAAGTGATTAAAATGGAAGGCTCACTTTACCATTTCGAGCCTAATTGCTGGGTTATTAACAACAATTATGTTGATATCTTCAAACCTATCTGAGTTCAAATATGTGTTTTGTTTTGTTCACTATTACTAATGAACATTCTTTCACCTTCTTCCATACACTTCAAAACGATTTGATTGAGGTCAGTACAAGAGATCATTCATAATGATAAGCATAGCGATTATCTAAGCTAGAGTATAATATCCTTTCTCAAATACTATAGATTCTCCTTTATCATTAGATACAGTATTGGTTTGATGAATGTTTGAAAAGAGTGAATCTGAATTTGGTGTTAATAGTACTTTGATCATAGTAATGTATGGATTGTTGAAACGATAAGGATTCTCCCATGTGAATGATCCATTTGATGGTTTACCTTGAATGATTATTGAATAATGCATTTATTGCTAGAAAGAATTAACGACAACATTTTTGTTCTTCACTTTGTTAGCCAAAATGTATGATTCATAATTTGTGATACATTGTTAGTCATTGTTAGCCATTATGATAATAGATGCAAAACCTTTGTGCTTCATTGTTGCCCATGATTTGACTTGAAATGGATTGGATATGTTCCAAATTATGATCAAAATGTCTGCCTTTTCGAGCTTGTTTATGGGCCTTTTTGTCTGCATTTTCGTGGCGTTTTTGTCTGGTAGGGTTAACTCTGTATAGCTACCCAGGGTTGAAGGCCCATGTTTGCGACGATTTGTCTGGTTGAAAAGAATACGTAACATACGTCAATTACCTACTACTATGAAAGTGCCCCCTATGAAAGTGCCAAAAAGAGATTAAATGAATCTAGTCTTTGAATGAGTAATGGTAGAGATATTGAATACTGTTGTTTGAATGAAGCAATTATGAGGTTTCTTGGATTGATAGTGAAAGCAACATGATCCTTTATTGTCCATCTGAAACAATCCATTTCTCTTAGTATCAACTGATTGAATGAATACAATAATGTATTGTTCAAAGAATCCAGAATCTGTTTCAGAATAGAGATAATACAGTTGAATACTCTGTCATTATTGGATGGATTCTTAATGACTATTAGATGCCTCTGTGTTAAAGAGGAGAGTGATATTGAACATTCTACACATTTGCTGTACTACTTCATATGTCATGTTCTTAGGATGATATTGAGCCACAGTAGAGTCAAAAGAATGATTGTTCCATTTTCTAGTCCACTCTTCTTTGATTGTATTCATGAGATCATCCAGTATATCCATTCAATCAATCCTCTTCCTGTTTGTATTTGTAGTTCAATGAGAGGAGGATTCATTTGTGATTCGACTCTTCTTGTTTGTTCTATTCATGGTTCTCAAATTGAATAGAAGATGGGAAAGTCGTTGAATAAGAGCTCTTTGTTCTAGTATCAACGAAATGGACTGTTATCATTCTATTAGTTATCACAGATTCATTGTAACA
>NW_014568820.1:0-1981 GCF_000743755.1 Blastocystis sp. subtype 4
GGAATTGATGATAGTGAATGTATTGAATCATTCAATGATTGTATTGAAAGGATTGAAAGGAGAAGAATTGAATGAAATGGATTTGAGTGAATTGATTGATAATAAGATTGTTGATTTGAATGAGATCTGATTCGAGTTGAATCCATCACTCTTGGAGATGAGGCTCTATATGGTGATGAAGATTGTGTTGAATGGAATGAATTGATAATAAAGAGTATGAATGATAATGATAATTGATTGATGAGATCTTCCTTCTCTATCTTCATTCAAAGGAGGTGACAATTTCAGGTACATAGTGAAAGTGATCTTGGATAGTAATGATTGATGATTGAATTTGAACTAGATATTCCATGACTGAGTGAAGAAGGAATTAAGATGAGATATGAGGGATTCGAGAATGTGAATGTATTGACCAGTGCGAGTATGATTGGCTTATTGTTAATGAATGAGATGCTGATTGTTTTGATAGATTCATTCGGCAGCAAAGTAAGTATCTACTGGTGATAGATGAAGAATACGATTCTAGTAAAGCAAAACGATTTGAATATGCAAATGCACATGATTTGAATGTGTTCGATGCTAACAGCGTGAAAGGAATTGAGAGACTAGAGATTGGTGGTGATTGCTTTATAAAAGTGAATCGATTTGTGATTGATGGATTGAATGAATTGAAGAGTGTGATGATTGGAAGAGAGAGCTTCGATCGCAATAAGGAGAATAGAAAAGGAAGCAAATGTTTGATAATGAATTGTGATCAATTGAGTGAAATCTGCATTGGATTCAATTCATTCTATTGGTATGAATCATTAGAATGTAAGAATCTTCCTTCTCTGATATCTATTCAATTGGATGGTTATTCATTCTATGCTTGTCATTTGATAGTATGAATGATTGAATGAATGATGAATGAGATCTGATTCGAGTTGAATCCATCATTCTTGTATATGATGCTCTATATGGTGATGAAGATAGTGTTGATAGGAATGAATTGATAATGAAGAGTATGAATGATGATAATTGATTGATTAGATCTTCCTTCTCTATCTTCATTAAAAGGATATGGTAACAATTTCATCGAAATAGGGAAAGTGGAATTGGATAGTAATGATTGATGATTGAATTTGAATTAGACATTCCATCACTTACTGATGAAGGAATAGAGATGAGAGGCGCTTTCAGAAATGTGAAAGAATTACATAGTCAGAGTATGTATATTGATTGATAATGAATGAGATGCTGATTGCTATGATCAATTTATTCGACAGCGGAATACGCATTTACCAAAGCGTAAGACCATGCCACAAGAATCAGATTTGGATTCTCTTGATGGATTCACTGGACAAAAGACAAAGAATAATAGTGACGAACAAAAGAGTGAATTTGCAACAATATAATGAAGTCAAATACCTGTTAGTTGTCAAACACTATAAAGACTAGTTAGATAACCTAGAGAGCAATTAACGTTGATACCATTAAGGCCTCAGAGTCGTTTCCAAGTGGTCCAAGTGTCGAGTGATTGTGAGCTCACAAATCCAAGCACTATTCCTGTTGGAGAATAGTAGGGTGACTTGTTCATGAAATCAGCCATACACTTTGACAACACGAAGTTTGGATGAGAATGGTAGCATTTGATGTTTACAAGTTAGGTCCTAATGGTGACCGAGTATGTGGATGAAACACTGTCCTCAAAGAGACATTGTGTGAATGAGAATAGATGATGAATACCAGAATGATGAGAAGATAGTTCTTACAAAGGCCTGAGGACAAGTGTATAGTTGCTACTACTAATATGTGATCAGAAGAAACAATCAAAGAGAGTATGTTTAAATAGTAGTTGATGTTATAAGGGGATTAAGGGGTAAAGATACTAGTTGATTAATGTTTGTAGAGGGGACAGTGGTTGCTTAATGTAGGTTGGATTGAGTAATGTGAGTTGGTTTGAGTAGGGTAGGGTGGTTTGAGTAAGGTAGGCTGGTTTGGT
>NW_014568819.1:0-1971 GCF_000743755.1 Blastocystis sp. subtype 4
ATGACCCAATCCTCCATTGAATCCATCATGAATGATCTCAAATGAGTTTGGATTTGAAATCATCTTGTTGATTCGATCACACAGAACAGAATAGTCTATCCATCACTTCATTCATCTCTTCACATACTGATTCCATCTCTCCAATAGTACATGTTTGATGAATCATTCAATGAAGATGAGAAGGACAGATGAGATGAACAACAATTGGATGACAAGGAATGAGTATTAGAAATCCTTACAATAATCCAACCATTGTTTTGATTGAAATGAGATTGAACACCTAATGAATAGGATTTGATTTCAGTGATAAGATACAGAGAAACAAGAAGAATGAGAAGAATCACTTGATTCATCCAGTACATTGATTTCTGTTTGGAGTATTGTTCATGAAATCCTATTTGATTCTCATTCTCATTCTATTCATATTCACATATATCCTGCTAATCACAATTGCAGTTGATATAAACACTGTACCATCTTTGGCAATCTTGAACTCAGCTAGTGTCATAACTTGATCAAATCTCCATTCTTCGTTTTCTATCTAATCAGAGACATAATTCACCATCCTCAGAATACCTAACACAGAGTAACATTTCCTTACACTCCATTCACCAATCTATCATACTCTTGATTCTCAGAGTATCATTGAACTACTTGTTTGATCTGAAAATAAGGCAGTTAATCAATGCTTATCCAATCACTTTATTCGCTTTCCTCCACTATGATATCACATTTTGATCTACAATCATGTTCAATAGCTTGTATTCCAGAATATCAAATAAGCAATCATTCAGTATCGATTTCTGTTGTATCTGATCCAGCAACTATCCATTTCTTATTTCACAGACAACCAGATCTTCTTTGAATGTTAATGAATGAATTTCCAATACTAACACCTGTAGATGACTGAATAGATACTCTTTCGTATTAGTAATCAAGTTCTCAGTCTCTTCATTACTGATGATTCAATTAGATTTCATTATACTGGATATGATCTTGTTAGCTTGTACTAAGAATCGAAACTTGATTGTTTGATCGTTTATCTGTTCATCTGTAAATGGTTATTCATATTAGTCATTCCATATTGGTATCAAAGGATTGAACTCTCATTGAATGTTTAATTGAATCCTCCAGAACTGTAGATTGATTACGAAAGTCAGTAAGAGATAGATAGTGGATTATTAGTTCCAACTCAAGTCAATAAACAACAATAGTCAGAATATCCACCAATTATTAATCAGTGTATTGATATTCATTATTACATTGACATGATTAGAAAAGAGTGTTCTTATAATCATTGCATATGTTCAGTGTATATCTCTCTTAGTTCTAATACTAGACTGATTGTTGATTTGCAGCTACAGAAGGGCAAACTGGTTACTGTTGAAGAAATGAACTCTGAGAAACGATTCCTTTTGATGATATTGCTTCTTCACTGTACTGTTGATCAAGCAAAGAAGAAGCTCTCTGGTTGTGGTAGCAATCTTGCTAGCAAACTGAACTGAATTGGAGAATGAAACAAAACAGGAAGATGGATATCATCTGGAATTCGGATCTACTAGCAAGAAAGCTGTCATCATTAAGCCCACTTTGAACAAGTTGTTTGTATTGAAGGAAGAAATCCAGAAGCTCTTTAGTATCGATATTGCAAAAGACTGTCTAGAACAAGTGCTCTACACTTGTATCGAGAAGGATGTGGATTCGGATCTGATGAACCGCCATCGTCAAGTGCGTTTGGAACAAGGTGAATTCAAACTGGAACCACAGTTCTAGAATGATTATCACTTGATTAACCCGTTCTGATTTGTGTCTGTTTCTTAATCATGAATAACAGTTGATTCTATGATCTAACACAACGCATCATTCATACTGTCTTAAGGATGGATTGAAAGTGATGTGAGGATAAGAATGTGTTGTTGAAAAGGGTTAGTGAAAGAAATGAAAACAAGAACGGTCATATCTAGTGGAAAG
>NW_014568818.1:0-2071 GCF_000743755.1 Blastocystis sp. subtype 4
CAATTCTTCACAGACATCTCACCTTCATTCACAGAAGGATATGCTCCTTCTCCAGCACATATTGCTCCCACAGGCTTACAATAAGCCATATGAATCGAACCAATTAATAAGGCATTGCTGCCAGGTTTGGTAATCTCCCATCGATACTTTCTGAATGTTGACATTGAGATAGGCACAGGGATTTGAAGTTTTGTTTGAGAAGTGATTGTTTGATCCTTAACATCCAGAATGGTGACTGGTGCCTCAGCAGTATTGTCAGAACAGTAATAAGCATCGATAGTGAAACCCCAAGAAGAGACTGTGTTTGATCCAACCATGTTGAATGAGTTCGCGATGCTTCCAACCAGATTCTCAACAGCCCATTCAATATAACTTCCAGGGTCATTAGGTAACTCACCTGTAGTGTAAGGATCAAGATCCATAATTCCAGCAACAGTACCACGCAACAATTCAGTGGAATTGAGAAAAGAATAAGAATCAACAACAGTAGAACAGTCTTCAACTCCAAATACTCCAGTAGCATCAAACACAACAGGATCAGAAGAAGAACCACTCAAAGGACGATGAATCTCGAAACTGAATACATTACTACCTTCATCAATTCCAGATGTTGACAGAATCACATGGAACTTCGAGAACACACTAGCATCATGATCAGTGATTGATAGAGTTGTTGAATCGAAATCATCTTCAAGATTGAATCGAGCAACCAGATTTCCATTCACATAGGCAACCACTCCTCCAGAATACTTCACTCGAACATTCAACACTTGGTAATCATTCACTCCACTCATTGTGAAACTCTTTCGGATATATGTTGTGATTGAAGAAGTCGAAGGAATATCAACAGCCTTGTATGTGTTCCAAGTGGAATCATCGAAACTGACAGTATTCCAATCACTTGACACATCACTCTGTATCACCTTCCAATTCGTGTATTCAATCTGGAAAGGGAAATATGTTGAGAACACAGTTGATACAGTAGAGGGCTTGGTATTTGAACTACCCAGTTCTTGTATATCCAACTCCATCTCTCCCAAATCAACAGTCAGAGTGTAACCAGTTCCTGTCCCCCACCCATCTCCATATAAATCAGATCCTTCAAATGTGTATATTCCATTATTCAAACAGAAATCAACATAGTAATAAGCATTCGATACAGGGAACGAAGATACTGATTGAAGAACAGTTCCTGAGGTTCCTCTTCCTTCATACAGTTTCCATGAATTCTCATTGGGATAAGTATCAGTTCTGATACGAATAGTCATCAATCCCTTGCCTCCAGTACATATTGAAACTGATAGAGAGATAGTATCAGTCACATCTCCTCCAGTTATCTTAGTAGCAGTGATGGTGTAGGTTTGAGTAACACTCTCAGAAGTGGCAGTACCTGAAATCCAACCAGAATAAGAATCCAACACAATACCAGTAGGAAGAGAAGGATTGATTCTGAAGTTCATGTAACCATCTCCATTCTGAGGAATCACTTCAGACATTTCAATATCCTTGAATACACTGATTGAAGAATCATAAGTGAAGTTAGGAATATCAACCAACACATTATCAGCAAACAGATCCAGAGATTGAACATACCAAGTGCAAGAAGAAGGATCACCAGTACCAAAGTTCTCAAACTTGAATTGATTGTAAGGAGTATTGTTAGAGAAATAGATTCTTCTCTTCTGACTAGCAGTTGAGTAAGTGAGACCAGTGACATTTGTTAGAAGTGTCCATTCATCTGTATCTGAGTTACGACCATACAATTTGAATTCAGTTACCCATCGATTGCTGTATGATGAAGAATAATGGTTCTGAATCTGAACAGAACTGATCCATTCACGACGATTGTTTGATAGAGTCACATTCAGAGAATTGATTCCACAGGATGAAGACCAGATGTAGGTTCCATAATACATATCGAAAAGGTTCGTTGAAAATCCATACATTTCAGAACCAGTAGATGAAGCAGTATATTCCCAGATATGAGATTCAGATTGTTCTGATGACATCAAACGAACCATTGCATCGAAATAGGATGTGAGTTGAGTATCATCAATAGCAACAATGGCAA
>NW_014568817.1:0-2008 GCF_000743755.1 Blastocystis sp. subtype 4
GAGATACAGAATCAATTATGCTTATGGATCACCCCTTGTTATGGGATCCATTCAAGCAAGAACCATTTGGATACAGAAATCGGTATACAAACCAATCAACTGGAATGATGTTGATAAGGGAAATGTCGAGAATCGAGGAGAGATTGTTCAAATGAGAGCTCCAAATCCATTAGATGCAACATCTATTCCTCATCTAGTCCCTCCTATACAACAATCATCTCCAACAAATGAACCAGAAGAATCGGATAATCCGATTGTTGAAGAACCATCATCGATTCAAATCACTGAAAACAACATTCCTCATGCTGCCGATGAATTGACTGATAGAGAAGTGTATAAGTTCTGTAATGTATTAATTAATACATACAAAAGATGTGAACCTTTCCAAGATGTTTTCAAAAGGTTCTTTGGGAAATATGACAGAACAGAATGAGGTCTTTCATAGTGGATACCATTAAGAAAGAACTAGAATTGCCTCAACCATCAAGTAAATATGTTGATTTGTTCAATACTTTACAGGAAATAATACAGGATAAAGAATATTTGCTGAAACTTTATAATAAACTCGAATCCAAAAGAGGTGATATTGGTCGTGATGCTTTTTGGGAATACTGTAAAATGAGTGCGAATCATACCCTATACTACACTGATAACATTGATATACCCATACGCACTCCTAATAAGCGTCCTAACCCTAATCTCGACTTTAATGTACCACTACCACCTCCACAACCGCCTCAGGAACCACCCGATCTCTAAATACCTTTGGAAGCTTTGCTTTACAAAATCATGATTTTGTTCATTATACTAAGGAATATTGTTTTTGCTTACAAAGTAAAGTAAATGAATACACAAACCATTAGTGGGGTTGAATGTTTCTATGATCAACAACATCAAAAATGGATTCCTAAGAGTGTTGGTAGTAGATTTAGCGCTCTATACAGCAGACATCCTGATGCTCCTGATTTCGTTACAGTATGTGAGGCATGTAATGCGCATCATTTCGATGTTACTGTCCCATTTGAAACCTTTGTATGTGGATATCTGTGGCAAGGAAATCTGAACAACACAACATCACAGTTGGTGTCTGATACTAACATGAAGCTTGTTAACAATATGGCTGAGAATAAAGTATTAACTCAGAAGCTAAAAGAAGTAACAAATCAACTTCAACAACTAGCAACTGAATATGCCACTTTCAGAAACAATGTTAGTCAAAGTGATTGGCAAAGGACAATCAATGAAAAAGATGCTATGATTGCGAATCTTCAAAGCAAGCTTCAGAGTGCAGAGGATGAAGTGAACGCATTCTTACAGAGAAAGCAAGCAATGCATGATGAAGAGATAAGGAACAAGACAAAAGAAATAGCGGATTTACGATCAAAACAATTGGATCAACAAATTAGAGACAAAGAAGATCATTTCAATCAACTATCACAGAAAGATGATGAGTAATATCCAAGAAGAATTGAAGAAGGCAAAGAAAGAGGCCAAATTGAGTCTACACAATGCTAACGACAAATCATTAAACAAGGAACTACAATTGGCTGATAATCTCACCAAATTCAAACGCGTTACATGGTCTCTACTTGAAAAGGTATTGATCTCATATGAGAATACAATGCTCTATATTGATAATGTTGAGAATGCTGTGAAAGATTGTCAGATAATTGTTAATACATTGATGGGTGATACAGGAAATCTAATCAAGACAAGATTTGATCGAGTACCTGTTCCTAATATTAAGGAAAGTCAAGCTAGTGTGAAACAATTCGAGGATAAGTATCTTGGTGATGTTAAGGAAGAGTTTGAACAAGTGAAACGAACATATGGTTGGGATTCTTTGCCATCAAAGAGATTAGATTCATTTGAAACAATCACTTCCGATCAAAGTGCATTCAGTTCTACAAATTAATCCCAATAGAATTTCACTTTGATTGTTTTGTATGTTCTTCCATGTGTATTTGATCCTGCTATACGATCATGTTGATTCAATACCTTCTTCACA
>NW_014568816.1:0-1960 GCF_000743755.1 Blastocystis sp. subtype 4
TGAGTGTGTTGATATGAATAGGAGGTGTTGATAGAGTGTATGGATGGTGTATCAGATTGAATGATGAAAACAAGATATGTTGAATGAGAGATTATCAGAAATGACACACAATTCATATTCAAATCATAATGATTCGATATAGAATGAGATGAATTGTGGATAGTTTGAGTTGATGAATAGGAGTACAATTAATCATAATGCACTCAATACTTCATCAACAATCCAACAATCACTTCAATCTATCTCCATGTATTCATATTCTATATGAATGATATAGTCATTCACTACCTCATCAATCTAATCCACATCATTCTCTCTTATCCACTTATTATCGTATTCATTATTCAATTCTCTTCTTCCATTATGAACAAGGAATTAAATGAATTGATATGAATCACCCAATATCCATGATTCAAGAGAATGACTGATAAGATGAGACTGATCTCATTCATTATCAACAAACACAATCCATTTACACATCATACAATCATTTTGTATATCAACTATCCCTAAGATAATCACTCTTCTGTCGAATGAATCGATCAAGAGAATTAGCATCTTGATTATTATTGATAAATCAATCATACTTGAACTATTCAATTCTTTCACATCATAGAAGGAGTCTTCCATCTGTATGCCATCTTCAGTGAGTGATGGAATATCTAATTTATATTCAATCATCAATCATCACTCTCCAATTGCACTATGCTAATGTAGTAGAAATTGCCTTTTCCTTTGAATGTGGATAGAGAAGGAAGATCTGGTCAATCAATCATCATTATCACTCATACTCTTCATTATCAATTCATTCGTTTCAATTATATCATAATCACTACACATAGAGTCCGTTTCAACAATAGAATAATCACCACAAAGAGCCCCTAGTTCAAGAGAAATAGATTGAAGTTGAATCAGATCTCATTTATCATTCATTCAATCATTCATACTCTCAAATACTATTGAATCACAGCTGGAGAATGCTTCAAATCCCATTTCAAGAGAAATGAGAGAAGGGAGATTTGAGAGATTGAATGATTTATCTCTTCTTCCCACTTCTCCTTGGACAACTATCGATTCAACAGAACTAGAAATCTGTTCCATTTGGTTGAGTCTTGATATCCATAACAATGGTGGATGAAGAGACAACAAGTGTTTAGAAGGATTAATATGGCAGCTATTCTTAGTGATATAGTATTCAAGAGAATCAGCATCTCAATCATTATCAATCAATCAGTCATACTCCAATTGTTCAATATTCTCACATTCTCGAATGAAATCTTCATTTGAATACAATCTTGAGTAAGCGATGGAATGTCTAAGTCAAATTCTATCATCAATCATCACTCTCCAGTGTTACTCTGCCAATATAATTGAAATTGTATTCAAATCCAGTTAATAGAGAGAGTGAAGGGAGATCTGATCAATCAATCATTATTACTCATACTCTTCATTATCAATTCATTTGATTCAGTTATATCATAATTACCAGAAAGACTCTTATCTCCAAGAATGATGGATTGAAGTTGAATCAGATCTCATTGATCATTCATTCAATCATTCATACTCTCAAATACTATCCCATGACAATACTCGATTACATAACTATCCAGTTGAATAGATATCAGAGAAGGAAGATTCTTACATTCAAATGATCTATACCATTGGAGTGAAGCTTCTCCAATGTGAATGTCACTTAGTCGATCACAATTCATTATCAAACAATCCATTCCTTCTTTATTGAGACTAACGTAATCGAAGCTATACTTTCCAATGCTGATAGTCTCTAATTCATTCAATCCATCAATCACAAATCGACTCACTTTCTTCAAACAACGATTTCCTATGTCAATTCGTTTCAATGATATCAATGAATAGTTCAGTATCAATGATGATATATCAGGATTGAAATGATCATCAATAATCAGAGATTCAATACAACTAGTAACAATCAATTCACAAT
>NW_014568815.1:0-1991 GCF_000743755.1 Blastocystis sp. subtype 4
AGATAAACATGTGTTTCTACACAAATCGACATCGTGTGAAGTGGATGATTCTCTGTGATATTGATGAGTATGTGTACAGTATGACATATCCCTTCAATCCAATTGGCTGTCAACTACTATGATCAATTGGGTATTATTGCTTTTATTGTAAGTATTGGTTTCTTTCTTTGATCTAGATTCCATCTCAATATCATGTAGATGAGAATCTCACAACTCTGTATCGTAATGAATACTTCTCAAATGGAACTCAGTTTGAAGCATATCCTTATCGATTATCAATCAATGAAACAGGAAGAACGAAGATAGCTGTCAAAGATAGTTTCAATGGTCTTCTTCGAAATCATGATTACATTCCTTCAAGGAATAGAACAATGGCTTCTGAGGATGTGATTCGAATTGCTCATTTCAGACGATATAAGGTCAATGGACATCCTGTTTACAACAACTATTCATTCATCTTTACAAAGCCACTTCAGATGGTAATTCAACTTCTTCATTGAATGCTATTCATACTCTCTTACAATGGATAGTATACTGTTTCTTTGTTTACTTGATATACACCACACTAGACGATTTGTTGTATTACCACTCCACAAAGTATAGTGAATAGCTTGTGACTAGGACTGTCCAATACTATTCAGAGACTTATAAGCATTTTATTGGATCAACAGTTGTGATTAATCATTAGTCAATGAACTCTATTATTCTCACATCATCATTCATTATTTCAATCTAGCTAGTCGATTCGAGTATTCATTCCACCAAGATGGTTTTTTCCTTCATAATAATTTCAAGCAGTCTGTTTGCTATCTGACCTAATCCAAATCCTAATCCAATACTCTGATTGAGTTTTCTGATTGAACTAATATCAGTTGCGATTAATGATTCTTCATATTGAAGACCATTTCTGAACAGGAATAGAGAATGAATACTTGAGACTACTACGAAACAGAAGAACAGTCATTGTTGTTTTAAATCCTGTTTGATTGCAGATGATGAGATATCAGATGATAAACTATGTGAATGGTCATTAGTCGATAATATTCATTTTGTTTGCATGCAATTCCTTAGAAACGAAATGAATAGTGCTCTGAAACTAATTGCTTCAAGTTTATAAGTTATTAAAACACTGGAGATGGATAAAGAGAATTACTAATTAGTATCTCAGAAACATTATTAGTAATAAAATAATAAGAGTTAAGTCATAAAATAATCCATTCTAATGAATTACAATCTGGACTGTAATTATGAGAGGCCTCATTGTGTCTGTATTGTCAGCGTCTCTAATCAGGAGAAGGACAAACTGAAAGTGTGCATGGACTTTGAAGATGGTGCAAGAATGAGAATCGATGATATTGAGAGAAGAGAGAAGAGATATGTCGTTCATTCATTGTTGCTTCATTGTGATATTAAAGAAGCTATTGAGAAGTGTGATAATGACATAAATGGAGGTGAAAAAAGAGGACCATCTCTTAAGAAGAAAGTGAATACTCATTTTCCTACTGGAAAACCAGGAGAGAGAAGCTATTGTTTGACTTATGACTTCAAGATTACTACAATGGATGGTATCATGAAGATCTGCAAAATGATCGATGAATTCTTCGAGGATGAGATTTCAACAGCAGTTTCTAAGACAATGGTGTTCACTTGTTGTCAAACTAAGAGCGATAAGTTTATTATCAATGCTGCCAACGAAGTCATTAAGGAACAGTATTATGTCGACCTTAAGTGAGAATGAAGTCTTCTGAATGAATCTGATGAGATCATTCTGATATTGTTTGTTGTTGATACTGATTCTATAGCAAACATGTGCTCTATAACTCTCTTTGTAACCACATCGATATCGGCGATTGATAGTGTAACACTAAACGATAACACACAGCCAAATATTATCTTAAGGATGGATTGAAAGTGATGTGAGGATAAGAATGTGTTGTTGAAAAGGGTTAGTGAAAGAAATGAAAACAAGAACGGTCATATCTAGTGGAAAG
>NW_014568814.1:0-1952 GCF_000743755.1 Blastocystis sp. subtype 4
CACGCTTCTGAGTTCCCACATAGCTTCCCTGACTCGAACACTCATACACTGCTGTTTCACCAACATATGTTACAGGGAATACTCCTTCAGCCATACATTCTCCCTTTCGCACCTGAATGGATACTGTTGCTTGTGTAGCCCCTGATTCATTCTCAGCATATACCGTGTACGTTACCAACTCTTGTTCTGCAATAGGAGTTCCAGAGATCTCTCCAGTCTGGGCATTCAGACTCAATCCATTAGGAAGAGTCACTCCAGTATCAATGTACCAACGATCAACTATATTTCTCACTGAAGGAACACCAGTGGTCACAGCTGTTCCCATCACAAATCGATTCTGGGATGGTCGGTAACTAGCATTCATTGGAGGCCTCTTGGAGCAGTGGTCCGTCTTGACTTCACCCAACACACCTCCAGAACACTCACGATATGAATAACCTCTGTAACCCTCAGGACAATACGATGGAGAGATTTGACCTTCACCCACTGAAGGATAGTTGCCAATTCCAGGACACACAGATCCTGAAGCCTTACAATAGGCCATATGAACAGAACCCAGAGTTGTTCCTGTTGAGCCTGTCACAGTCATCTCCCATCGATATCTGTGGAATCCAGCCAGAGCCACAGGAACAGCAATCTGAGGTTTTGTTCTTTCAGTCACAGTCTGACCAATAGCACTCAGAATCGTCATCTGAATGTTAGTAGTGTCATCAAGATTGTAGTTAGCAATGATATCAAATCCCCAAGATGTGACTGTGGATCCTCCAACAATATTGAATGAGTTCCATTTGCTTCCTTCCAGATTCTCAACAGTCCATTCAATATAGGTTCCAATCGTATTAGGAAGATAACCAGTAGTGTAAGGATCAAGATCCATGATTCCATCAAGAGTACCTGAACTGGGATTCGTAGATTCCAGTGAAGAATAAGAATCAACAACAGTAGAACAATCTTCAACTCCAAATACTCCAGTAGCATCAAACACAACAGGATCAGAAGAAGAACCACTCAAAGGACGATGAATCTCGAAACTGAATACATTACTGCCCTCTTGAATTCCAGATGTTGACAGAATCACATGGAACTTCGAGAACACATTAGGATCATGATCAGTGATTGATAGACTTGTCGAATCAAAGTCTTCAGCCAGATTGAATCGAGCAACCAGATTTCCATTCACATAGGCAGCCACTCCTCCAGAATACTTCACTCGAACATTCAACACTTGATAATCATTCACTCCACTCATTGTGAAACTCTTTCGGATATATGTTGTGATTGAAGAAGTGGAAGGAATATCAACAGCCTTGTATGTGTTCCAAGTGGAATCATCGAAACTGACAGTATTCCAATTACTGGACACATCATCACTCTGTATCACCTTCCAATCTGTGTATTCAATCTGGAAAGGGAAATACGTTGAGAATACAGTGGTCACAATCACAGGCTTCACACCAGTATTCGGGACTTCATTCATATCCAACTCCATCTCTCCATAATCAACAGTCAAAGTGTAACCAGAACCAACTTGCCAACCATCTCCAAATGAATCAGATCCTTCAAATGTGTAGATTCCATTATCCAAACAGAAATCAACATAGTAATAAGCACTTGATACAGGGAACTCGCTTACAGATCTCAAAACAGTTCCTGAAGTTCCTCTTCCTTCATACAGTTTCCATGAATTCTCACTAGGTAGACCATCGGCTCTGATACGAACAGTCATCAATCCCTTGCCTCCAGTACATACTGAAACTGATAGAGAGATAGTGGCAGTCACATCTCCTCCAGTCATCTTAGTAGCAGTGATGGTGTAGGTTTGAGTAGCACTCTCAGAAGTGGCAGTACCTGAAATCCAACCAGTGTGAGGATCCAACACAATACCAGCAGGAAGAGAAGGATTGATTCTGAAGTTCATGTAACCATCTCCATTCTCAGGAATCACTTCAGAC
>NW_014568813.1:0-1932 GCF_000743755.1 Blastocystis sp. subtype 4
TAATACATACAATATTCGAAGGATGCTTCTTTACCAAAACAAGGAGAGTCTCAATTCCACTCTCTGCGTCCTTCTTTATCTCAGGAGCTAACCAATTATCCATTGAATAATTTCAAACCCTTTCTCTTCACTTCAGCAGCAAGATCTCGTAAATCTGATTCAATAATACTTGAGAAACTCATGATCCCTTCTCTTACTTCAAATATGTCTACTGGGTAAGAAATACAAAAGCTATGGATACTAAAATACGAATGGGATCAATGAAAAGTGAGAAGATATAATAGATCTTGAGAAAATGAGTGAATTAGTAGAACCACGGGAATAAACGATAATGAAAGAAATCAACAGGAAGAGATAGGACGATACTAGCAGTCGTGAACTCACTCTAGTGGACATCAAATTATGTGAAAACGGTAATAGCGATACTTCATAGAATTGATTTTTGAAACTCTTTTGGATTGGTACCGACTGAAAAAATGGATAGCTAAGATAAATTGGAGTACAGATCATGCAATTACCAATAAGGATCTTCTTTTCGTAGAATTTGACTGTCTGTCATGGAATATGGACAATCTGTTAGTTAGTTTATTTCCAAATGGTCGAATAAGTGAGTTACTGTTGATTGCCAAAAGTAGATCCTATTTTCGCTCTCTAGTCGAGACTCGTTTTCTTACCAAATACGAAACGAATGTTATCAAGGCTTACATTAAAGTGTCTTTCGTTCCGTTTTGCAACAAAAACAAAGGGTGTTATTCGAACTTTTGCTGAGACTGCAAAGGAACAGTCTTCAAGTTCTAATCAGAAACTAATAATCACCCTTGCGATATCAGGACCTCTCTGCTATGGTGTTTATGCCTATGCAACCGATAAGTGGTTCCATGAAATGCTGGATGAGAAGTGTCTATATCATATGCCATGGGTGATGAAGATGATGAATAAGTGGTTTCCATGTGTTATTGATTCTCCATATGCAATTCGAGTACTTATTTGATGGTATACTAATGATATAGAAATCAAAGATGCCCCTAGAACTGAAAGAGGCACTTGGTGACGCGTTTACAGACATAGATTTGACAAAGGGTATGATCGATATATTTTCGTAATGCCTAGAATCTGGAATGACTCGAAATGATGCCGTTGCATTTATGCGTCTTGTAAACTGTTCTCTACGATTATTACTTTTAGTTGTTAGATGGTGATGTTCCAGAGGAGTATATTCAACACCTATCAAATGGAGACTATTTGGTATGTATCTGTGCTATCATTGACTATAGAATACATGTATTCACAGTGTTCATCACCAACACCGTAAGGCTCTTTCTGGACTGGATCGAATAATGAGTATTGATGAATTCATCCTGTTTGCTGAAGCTATTCTTGTTTCTCGTTCTGATTCCATTTCAACTCTTTGTGAACAAGTCAAGAATACAAAAGCAGTATATATGGAAAACAACCATTATACCGTAACTCCTATGTCCTCATCAGCAGAAGCGGATCACTATCTCTATGATTCAGGCGTGAAGTCGTTGTTAATTCCTTTTATTCGTTCTGTCATTCGTTCTCGCTATGGTTTAGATGATGAAGTTGTAAAGAAGTACAATACAGAACGAGCTGAAAGAGAACAAAAACAACAAAAGAAAAGTGAGTTGGAAAATTCGATTGCTGTAATGCAATGGGATTTGAAGCAGTTGTATGAAGAGATTAAGGAAGAAAAGCAAAATAAGAATTTTGATAAGGTTGAAGAGTTGAATCAGCAAGTTGCCGACATGAATCGGCAAATCAAAGAGGCAAAGAATGAACTATATTATCTGTGATTCGATGAGTTGTTTGTGTTATTCAAATTGAATCTCTTACTCATCACATTTCATTCCCCAACAAACAGGTCATACAAAGAGATTCACAGAAAACGACAATTTTGGAATATGCAAAGAG
>NW_014568812.1:0-1929 GCF_000743755.1 Blastocystis sp. subtype 4
CATTCTTTGAATGGGTTGATTATCTATGCAATTCTCGTAGTGATGAATATGATACTTTGTTGACCTATAAGACATGGCGAGATCAATTCCGTGTATTTGTATTCCCTATTGCAGAATAGTTTGGGTTGAATGATTATTGAATAATCCATCTTACTGAAGACAATAATATACTCTGAAGATTAACAAGACAATTGTTGTTAATCCCTACTATATTGTCTTGGTCAAAATGAACCTCCATTTTCATCATCTCCCTGTATAAGCTACCCAGGGTTGGAAGTCCATGCTTGCAACGGTTTGCCTGCTTCCAATTTGTATGTGACATATGTCAATTACCTACTACTTACGTCAACTTCTTTAATTTTCCTTAACTAGTTACAAAATACTTTATAAGGGGATTCCAAATGGAACAGTGATCATACAGAATTCAATAGCACAGATGATGGGATAAAAACTATTCCCTCTTTACTGATTTCTTTAAAGCCATAATGAAATAACATCACTATTCATCTTTCATAACAAATACTCTTTCTAAACCTTTACTTGTTTTCCAACTATCTTCTTTGTCATAATATTTGACGTCCCAGACTTAGTGGATTTCTTGCCTCCCTTTATTCCACCAACAGCTTTTGCTTTCGTTCCAGTTCTCACTAGCAGGAACACAACAACAACAATAATCACAATCGCCACAACTACTACCAGCACTATCGTTACTATGGGCATACAGATTCCAGATGCTTTTTGCCATTCTCCATCAGTAACACCCAACACACAAGCACGCTTCTGTGTACCCACATAACTACCCTGAGAAGCACAGTCATATTCAGCAACTGTTCCCACTTCAGTCACAGGGAACACACCTTCAGCAATACACTTTCCTTTTCGTACCTGAATTCCAATAGTTGTTTGAGTGGCCCCAGATTGGTTTTCAGCATAGATAGTGTACGCTGTCAACTCCTGAGTGTTGGTGGGATTACCAGAGATCTCTCCAGTCTGGGAATTGAGAGTCAATCCAGCAGGAAGGAACACTCCAGTATCAATGTACCAACGCTCCACAATGTTTTTCACTGTTGGAACGTCAGTCTTCACCTCTGTTCCCATTACAAACATGTATTGCGATGCTAGATAGCGAGCATCGGTTGGAGCAATCTGGGTACAATGATCCATTTTAACTTCACCCAACACACCTCCAGAACACTCACGATATGAATAACCTCTGTAACCCTCAGGACAAGAAGAAGGAGAGATTTGACCTTCATTCACAGAAGGATACCTGCCTTCTCCAGGACATACATCGCCCATAGCCTTACAATATGCCATATGAATCGAACTCAAGGTCATTGTTGAGGAAGCAGTATCAGTCATCTCCCATCGATATCTACGGAATCCAGCTAGAGCCACAGGAACAGCAATCCGAGGCTTTGTTCGAGAAGTGATAGTCTGATCAGAAACACTCAGAACTGTGACTGGTTCATCTAGCTCATCCTCAGGATTGGAACCAATAATGTCAAATCCCCAGGAAGAAACTGTAGTTGTTCCAATCATGTTGAATGAGTTCCATTTGCTTCCAACAAGATTCTCAACAGTCCATTCAATATAGGTTCCAATCATATTAGGAAGTAGACCAGTAGTATAAGGATCCAGATCCATGATATCAGCAAGAGTACCAGATGTTGGATTAGTTGAATCAAGAGAAGAATAAGAATCAATAACAGTAGAACAATCTTCAACTCCAAATACTCCAGTAGAATCAAACACAACAGGATCAGAAGAAGAACCACTCAAACCACGATGAATCTCGAAACTGAATACATTACTGCCCTCCTCAATTCCAGCTGTTGACAGAATCACATGGAACTTCGAGAATACACTAGCATCATGATCAGTGATTGATAGACTACAGATTTCCATTCACATAGGCAGCCACTCCTC
>NW_014568811.1:0-1911 GCF_000743755.1 Blastocystis sp. subtype 4
ACTGATCTCCCAAATCTGATACAAATCGATGTTGTCGATGTAGAATCCTTTGACCTGATTCATGTCTCTCTTGTTCTGAGGACACACTCTATGAATTGATTGTTTATATCATTGAGTGTTGATTTACTAGTTTGATCACATCACAAACAGATACAACTGAATAGATGGTTACTAGTACAGATTTGAGGTCTATTACGATGAATGAGAAGGAGTTGGATTATCATAAACTGTGATATTGGACAGAATGTTAGGAGGATTATATACTACAATATTTGATAACATAGTAGAAGCATTATCAACTGATACGGATGATTTGTTGGTTCGAAGAGTATGATTTGACTTAGTTGGATATGAGATTGGAAGCTTCGGAGACCGATTCTTCCGATACAAACGTATATGAGAGTTCTTTCGAATGATAAGAATAACAATGAGAATGAGAATGATAAGAATAGAAAGAGAGATGAGAATGATAGTGAGAGTGGATAGAGCATTGACAGTAAAGGATAGTTGAGTTTGAATGAATCCCGAATGATGACGACTGTGGATGGGGAGGATTCTGAAGGAATACCAGAAATGATTCCAGTTGATTGATTGAGAGAGAGACCAGGAGGAAGAGTTCCTGAAGTGATTGTGAATACAGGATTGTCTCCTGAAATGATTGGAGAGATTGAGAATGATTGTCCTTTGATGAGAGTGAATGAGAATTGAGAATAATGAAGATTGGATAGAGGAATAGTGACTAGAATGGAGATTGTGAATTGAGTTGATCCGACTTGATTGGATGCTTGAATGGTGATGTTTGTGAGAGGAATTGAAGATAGAGGAGTTCCAGATATGATTCCTGTTGATGAATGGATAGATATACCAATAGGAAGAGATCCAGAGATAATGGAGAATGACAGATCATCTCCTTCACAGGTTGGGTTGGTGATGAAATAGGTGTTGTTTTGAATGATGAAGATGGTTTGATTGTAGTTGAGAGATGAAGGAATGAGTTGAATAGTGAATGAAAGAGAGAATGATTGATCACTCACTTGATTGAATGCTTTGATTGTGACTGATCGAGATGATACTGATTGAGAAGGAGATCCAGAGATCATTCCAGTTATTGAATTGAGAGATAGTCCGATAGGAAGAGATCCAGATGTGATAGAGAATGACAGATCATCTCCTTGACAGGTAGGAATGGTGATGAAATAGGTGTTGCTTGGTATGATGTAGACAGTTTGATTATAGTTGAGAGATGAAGGAACACATATACAATGATCTGTGTTTATTTCACCCAACACACCTCCAGAACACTCACGATATGAATAGCCACTGTAACCCTCAGGACAAGAAGAAAGAGAGATTTGACCTTCACCCACTGAAGGATAGTTGCCAATTGAAGGACACATAGATCCTGTTGGTTTACAATAGGCCATATGAACAGAACCCAAAGTCGTTGTAGTTGAACCAGTATCAGTAACCTCCCATCGATATCTACGGAATCCAGCCAAAGCCACAGAAACAGAGATCTGAGGCTTTGTACGAAAAACCACTCTCTGATCTATAACATTCAAAATAGTCACTTGGATGTTAGTAATGTCATCAAGATTATAATAACCAATAATATCAAAGCCCCAAGAAGAAACAGTATTAGATCCAACGATGTTGAATGAATTCCATTTGCTTCCTTCCAGATTCTCAACAGTCCATTCAATATACGTTCCAATCGTGTTGGGAAGGAATCCAGTGGTACTAGGATCCAGATCCATGATTCCAGCAAGAGTACCTAAAGTGAGAGCAGTAGATTCCAGTGAAGAATAAGAGTCAACAACAGTAGAACAGTCTTCAACTCCAAATACTCCAGTAGCATCAAACACAACAGCATCAGAAGAAGAACCACTCAAACCACGATGAATCTCGAAA
>NW_014568810.1:0-1917 GCF_000743755.1 Blastocystis sp. subtype 4
ATGGATTGAAGAATGGATATGGATTATTGTATGATCGAAATGGAATGATTGAATATGAAGGACTATTCAAAGATGATGTTATTATTGATGTTAATGATGTTGATATTGATAGTGATGATGATGTTGTTATGTATTATGATGATTGTGAATTGATTATTACTAGTTGTATTGAACCTCTGATTATTGATAATATCAATCCTGATATATCATCATTGATATTGAACAATTCATTGATATCAGTGAAACGAATGGACATTGCAAATGATTGTTTTAAGAATGTGAATCGATTTGTGATTGATGGATTGAATGAATTGGAGAGTGTGACCATTAAATATGATAGCTTCACTCTAGATTATGAAAATCGAGAAGAAAGCAAATGTTTGATAATGAATTGTGATCAATTGAAACAAATCCACATTGAATACAGATCATTCGAGTTCTATGAATCATTTGAATTGAAGAATCTTTCTTCTCTGATATCCATTCAATTGGATGATTATGTATTCTCTGAGTGTCGTTGGATAGTATTTGAGAGTATGAATGATTGAATGACTGATGAATGAGATCTGACTCGACTTCAATCCATCACTCTTGGAGAATGGGCTCTTGGTAGTGATAATGATACTGTTGAATCAAATGAATTGATAATGAAGAGTATGAATGATGGTGATGATTGATTGATTAGATCTTCCTTCTCTATCAATGATCAAAGGAGATAATTACAATTTCTATCATATAGGCAAAGTACAATTGGAGAGTGATGATTGATGATTGAATTTGAATTAGACATTCCATCACTCACTGAACATGGAATACAATTGAGAGGATCATTTGTTAATACAATAGAACTGAGTTGTACAAGTAGGATTGATTAATTGTAGAAACAATAGATGATGCTCTTGAGTATATTGTTACAAAGAATAGTATTGTAACCCCATCTGAACACCTACTGTCACTTCATCAATCAATATTCTGGATATCAAGAATGGATCAAATGCAACAGATTTCTAATAATATTAATTCCATTTTGATTCAAGGAAATGTTGGAAGAAGAAGCAAGTCATTCAGTATTTCTAATCTTCCATCTCTTATTACTCTTGAAATGGGATGTGTTGCATTCTGTGATTGTCGTTGGATAGTATTTGAGAGTATGAATGATTGGATGAATGATGAATGAGATCTGACTCAACTTCAATCCATCACTCTTGGAGATAGGGCTCTATATGGTGATTATACAAGAGAAACGAATGAATTGATAATGAAGAGTATGAATGACAATGATTGATTGATGAGATCTTCCTTCTCTATCTACACAAAGGAGATGGTTACAATTTCTATAATATAGGCAAAGTGCAATTGGAAAGTGATGATTGATGATTGAATTTGAATTAGACATTCCATCACTGAGTGAAGAAGGAATTGAGATGGAATATTACAGAGATAAACCATTTGAAGGGGTAAGAGAATTGCATAGTTCAAGTATGATTGACTGATTGTTAATGAATGAGATGCTGATTCTCTTAATCGATTCATTCAACAGAAGAGTATGTACATTTAAGAGGAGAGAATATACGAGCGAGATATGTGTAGGGATTTAAGATTAATGATTAGATATTGTTTGTTACAAAATAGATGTTAAACACTACTTAGATGCCGTAGTGGGCACTTAATGTCCATACCATTCAGGCCTCGTACTCGTTCTACATAATCTTAGTAGTAGGTAATTGACGTATGTTACGTATTCTTTCAAACAGACAAACCGTCGCAAACATGGGCCTCCAACCCTGGGTAGCTATACACACTTAACCCTACCAGACAAAAACGCCACGAAAATGCAGACAAAAAGGCCCATAAACAAGCTCGAAAAGGCAGACATTTTGATCATAATTTGGAACACATATCCAATCCATTTCAAGT
>NW_014568809.1:0-1929 GCF_000743755.1 Blastocystis sp. subtype 4
TGTCTGGATCTCGCGAACTGCATCATCTTCACTTGTCATATGAAGAGTAGCCAGAATGTTCAATGTTCTTTGCAGAACGCTGAGCCAGACGGAGAGACGGAGTGTACGCTAAATTGCTTCCGATAAGAGTGGCTGAATTGTAAACGGCCATGTATACAATGAAGAGTTGGAGATAAGTAAGCATATCATGGTTAATCATTACAGCTCCAACACTCATGATCACAATGACAAAGATTGTAGGAACAAACTGAGATAAACACTGACCAGCTGCTCCTCGCAATGTACGTGCCTTTGTCAACTTATCAGCATCAGCCATATCCTTATCAATAGAAGTGAGTAATGTCTCTTCCAAACCATAAGCATGAACTGTGTGGATATTCAACAAATAGTCCGTAATCGTTCCAGACTCTTTTGTCAATGTGTTATCAATTCTCTCTGTCATGTTACTCACAACCATATACTGCAGATACTCAGCTGACAGTACCAGTGGAGAGATAATGAATGCAAGCAGACCCAATCTCCACTCACCCAATGGAGAGAAACACATCACAATACAAGCAATCACAATCAGAGTATTCTCCACAAGTTTACCACTCTGATCCACCAGATCACGCAATCGACGACCATCAATACTCAATCTGGATGTCAGAATCGAAGGGAGATGATTGGGTTCATCAAAGAAGGATACGAAAGATACTTGGAAAATGTATCAATTCGCAATTGTCGAATAAGACGTTCACCTACCATAGCAGAGAGATTCCACTGAAGAACAGATCCAATGTAGTTTAGAATCGTAGCAATGACGATCAACCAAATACAGAACCAACTATTATCCCAGAAGTACTGAACGTCAAAATCATAGAACAATTCCTGAACAAGAGATGCACCACAAGAATACATAGGTATGAAGAATGCGCTAATAAATGTACCGAATAGAGATAACCAGAACATCCATTGATATTTGGGGATATAGCTAAGAAGAGAGAGAAGAGACACACGATGCATTGTCTTGACAGCTTCTTCATCAGGAATGTCTCTTTCTTCTTTTCCTCAGATATCACAGTAGAATCCACCGATTGAACACGAATCAGTTCTTGTTTGTCTTCCTTCTTATCAACTTCAGAGAGTGGAGAAACAGGAGTAACAGAACCTGTTGTGGCTTGACTCTCATACAGAGCAGAGTAAATGCCCTTCTTATTCAATAACTCCTCATGAGTTCCTTCCTCAACCACATGTCCTTCATCCACAACCACAATTCGATCACACGAACGAATGGTACTCAATCGATGAGCAACGACAACGATACTCAGACTTCCTCCATTCTTTCTGTTCTGTTCACGAATTGTATCCACTGCATGCTGCACAATAGCTTCTGTTTGTGTATCCAAAGCACTTGTTGCTTCATCCAACACCAGAATCCGAGGTCTTCTCAACAATGCTCGAGCAATCGCAATTCGTTGTTTCTGACCTCCTGACAGCGAAGTACCCAGTTCACCAACATGAGTATCATATCCATTAGGGAAGGATCGAATGAATCCATCAGCATCCACAAGCTTGGCTGCTTCCACCATCTCTTCCTTCGTACATCCAACACGACCATACATCAGATTCTCTCGGATTGTGCCTGAGAACAGAACTGGCTCCTGAGCAACATAACTGATATTCTCACGTAACCAATGAACATCCAAAGTCCTTGTATCCATTCCATTCCATGTGATACTACCACCAGAAGGTGCATACAGTTGCATAAGAAGCTTGAGAATCGTAGACTTCCCTGAACCACTCTCTCCAACAATTCCTAACATCTCATCCTCATGAATCGTCATATTGAGATGATTGAGTACTTGGCTGTCTCGAGAAGCATACTTGAAATCAATGTCCTTAAACACAATATCTCCCTTACTCGATTCAGGACGAATCCCTGATTGA
>NW_014568808.1:0-1913 GCF_000743755.1 Blastocystis sp. subtype 4
GACGTGATGGGAAAGGTGATGCGAAGTGTTCGAGGCAATGATAAACGATTCTTCAATTCCTCAAAGAAGGGTGAGGTTGGAGAATGGAAGAAACAACTCCATAGTCTCGATCCCAGTGAAGTCACAAATGCTATGAAATGCGTGATTGCCGCAATGACAATCGGAACCGATGTGTCGATGTTGTTCCCCGATGTTATTAGTTGCATTCACAACGAAACATTGGAACTGAAGAAGCTTGTTTACTTGTAGGTGTGACTAGGAGATGTGATTTGTAGATATCTTATTAACTATGCTCGGGCAAAGCCTGAATTGATCATTCTCGCTGTAAATACATTTGTCCGTGATACAGAAGACCCAAATCCTTTGATTCGAGCTCTGGCACTACGTACCATGGCCTGTATCCGTGTTCAAAAGATCGTGGAGTATCTAATTCTCCCTCTCGGTAAGTGCATCGACGATGTGGATCCATATGTGCGTAAGACTGCTGCAATTTGTGTGGATAAATTCTACGATATGGATCCGAAACGTTGTGAAGAAGAAGGCTTTATCGAGCGACTTCGTCGTATGATCGGCGATTCCAGTCCTATGGTAGATGAAGTGCCTTGGTAATCATTGTAGGTTGTAGCTAATGCCATTGCAGCACTTTGTGATATCTCCGAAACTATTGGTCGTGATGTCCTGCGTCTGAAGCCTAAGTTGGTGAACAAGTTGCTAGCAGCCTTGAATGAGTGCTCTGAATGGGGTCAGATCTTCCTTCTGGATGCACTCTCTTCGTACATTCCTGAAAGTGAGGAGGAGGCAATGCTGATTGTGGAGAAGACGATTCCTCGTCTGCAGCATGTCAACAGTGCAGTGATGTTGGGGTAAGTGTGTAGATAAGGAGTGAGAGGTAGAGCTGTTAAGGTGATTCTGTTGAATGTAGAAGATTGTGATGAGGAATTGAGCCGAAATGCATTGAACAAAATGGCGCGTGCTTTGGTTACATTGGCAACAGTAGATTCAGCAGAATTACGGTATGTGGCATTGCGCAATTTGCGCCTGATCATTCAGAAAGTGCCAAATCTTCTTAGTAAGAATATCCAAGTGTTCTTCTGTAAGTATAATGATCCAATCTATGTGAAAATGGAGAAATTGGAGTTGTTGGTGTCTTTGGCTACACCTAAATATGTAGAGAAGATTCTGAATGAATTGAAGGAGTGAGTGTGTGTGAGAGATGTGACTCGTAGTTATTCAACTGAAGCTGATATCGAATTTGTTCGAGCTTCTGTTCATGCGATTGGAAGATGTGCGTTGAAGGTGGACAGTACAGTGGATAAGTGTATCTCGGTATTGCTGACTCTCCTACAGAGTAAGATCAGTTATGTGGTTCAAGAGACTGTCGTTGTAATTCGTGACATTTTCCGTATGTATCCGAATAAGTACACATCTGTCATTGTACCCATGTGTGCTGTGATGGATCTGGTTGAGGAACCTGAGGCTAAGGCCAGCATGATCTGGATTGTGGGTGAGTATTGTGATGTTATCGATAATGCTGCTGAGTTGCTGGATGTCTTCCTTGACTCTTTCCATGATGAAACACCCACAGTACAATTGGAGATGCTCACAGCTGTGGTCAAACTGTTCCTGAAGCATCCTTCAGAAGGTCAGTCATTGGTAACATCTGTTTTGACGATGGCAACAGAAGAGTGTACCAATGCTGATGTACGGGATCGAGGTTATATGTACTGGCGTCTGCTGTCCTCAGATGCCAAACTGGCCAAACAAGTTGTGTTGGGTGATAAGCCAACGATCACACCAGAGTTAGAGGAGGTGAGATTGAAGTGAATGTATGATCCATAGCAAATTGATGACGATACATTGCAAGCATTACTCGAGGAAATTGGATTAGTATCCTCGGTATATCACAAACCTGC
>NW_014568807.1:0-2024 GCF_000743755.1 Blastocystis sp. subtype 4
AATCCCATTACTCTTAACAATAATCTGATCTGCATTCTTGTATACAATTCCTGAAGCAGCTGTATCAACTGCTCGTATCTTTCCATCCTGATTTAAGTAGAGGATGCTCATTTTACTTATTCGAAGAATAAGGAAACATGTTTCTACGTAATAAAAGGAAAGATTATTGTTGTTTGAAAGAAATGATAATAATCACTTAGAAAGTGATCTTTGGTGTATCAACAATCTGATTGACTTGTTCTGGAGTCATATCTGATTTCTTGAGTTCATGATAATAGAACAATCGTTTGTTCGCATTGTTAATCTCTTGTTTGTGTTGTGGGAAATCTCTAGGTTGTGATCGTCTTGTTAATCGAGTNAGTCTGTATCCATATGGAAGTGGTTGATTTGATGTGTCATTCACTTTGAATAGATCTTTGGACCAGTTTGGCATTAAGGATTTCTTCTGAAGTGGCATTAATGATTTGTTATACTTGAATCGAACAATGTCTCCTTCATGGAATACCTCTCTCTTGTCCTTTGGTTTCAGTTTCTTCGGTTCATCACTCTCATCATACTTCCTTTCTGAAGTGTATATCTCAAATGGACTTTGTTTCACAATACGATCATTAATCTTCTTTGAAAGAGCAGTGTGTGGACGATCATTGTACTCATCAACAATCTTCTTATAATGATTCATCCAATAGTTGTTCTTCTCTTTCGTCACATAATAAGATAGATCTTCTTTGAATGTTTTGATGAATGATTCTGCAATTGCAGCACCATACTTGCCTTCTGCGATATAATGAATGATATTCTTGCTTTCAAGCCATCTATCAAGTGCTTTCAATCCCATTTCTTCATCACTTGCAATTCGATTTGGTTTTGCTTCACTTGCTGGATGTGTTATCACTTCATTTGCTTGTTTGAATGTTTCTTCTAAAGCATCTTTGATGGCTGCTGTATTCTTCGATTTCATGGGTACAGTGAATGCATATCTACTGTAGACATCAACAGCAACCAGAATGTAGGAGAAGTGACGATTGATGGTTTTGTCTTTGTGAAAATCGATTAGATCAACAGCCCATACATTGTTAGGAAAGTCACCAATCCATTTTCGTGTAGTGAGATGTTTAGCAGTTCTTCGTTGTGTTCTTTCTCTTGCATCTTGTTTGATAAGATGTCTNACAGTTTCTGTATGTTCTTGATCTTGCTCTTCTGGCATTTATTCAAACAAGAAATAACGCTACTAATTGTTGATAGTGTAGTAGTGTAGTAGTGTAGTAGCCTCCAAAATAATTGCTACAAAAGTAATTTATCCAAAAATCTTTGCAAAATTGAAAAACAGGCTACTACACCTACTACACCCTCATAAACAAGTCACTTAAACCCTTATAAATAAAAGAATATCCCCATAAATGAGCCAGTTTATGAGGGATTAAGTGTAGTAGTCTACTTCTTTGTAAGCTACTACACTACCTACTACACCCTACTACACTTCAATCTATTTGAAGAGAATGGAGACATAGATAGGATAATGGGATGTATACAAATGATCATCTTCATCAACCAATCTGAATGTCATTTGTGAACATGTTCTAAGAGGGATATCACATTGTGTTTGATAGTAGAAAGTGTTTGGATCAATCACATTATCAATCATACTATCAACCTCTTGTCCATGCAAATCCATCTCACAGATACTATCTAATGATCCTGATTTCATTCCTGGTTCTTTACATCTTTCAACTTGATCACAACATATTCGAATCGATTTGTTGATCCTTCGTTTAGTAAGTACTGTTATGGCAACAATATGAAGATTGACAGGAATTCGCCAATCCATCACATACTTGTTTTGTATCTCAAACAACTTGTTCATTTTCCTTTTACTATGTAAAAGGAAACATAATGTGTTTCTACTGTGTAATAAAAAACACCTTTGGTTTACTTAGTAAATGAAAAGCAATTCAATCTCATTGAATAAGTCGCGTAGCAACATGAGTGCAACTCCTATCGATTTCTCAGACAAGAGCAAACAATCG
>NW_014568806.1:0-3534 GCF_000743755.1 Blastocystis sp. subtype 4
GACTATTGATGATACAACTCTTTCTATCCACTAATCATCTCACATTATCAATCATACTACAGAGACCTGAGGCCAAGCGTTCTCTGTGGAGTCAGCACCTTAACTCCTTGAGCTGACGCCATGAAGGAATGTAAAATGTTATGTAAATGGTCAAATGGTGTGAATATAATAAAACAAACTCTCTGGCACTCGTTGATGGTCAGTTACCAAGGTGACTAACAACTGCAAGTTGTGTAACCAGGATATGCCCTATTATTGTACAGCAAAACAACTGAATTGAAACACAGAAGACGGATATCGACGTTAAAAGACTTCTGCATAATGAAGTGAATTGGAGAATTCGAATCATTCAACGAATGGTTGATGCCACTGTTATCAAAGTTATGGGAATGGGTATAGTAAGATTATACTAAATGGACTCTAGCTTCCATTTTCATCGCTTGCAATCACTTTCAGGTAATCTTTCAATCAAATTGAAATACAACCTAGTATAATCAAAGTGAATGATTCTTATTACTGTCGCTTATCAGCCTGTTCAGCACTGTTTGAATGGTTAAACCTTCCCATTAACGCTTAATCTTATGTTGATGTAGATGTCTGAAGCGATTGATACTACTTCACCATGACGATCACACACATCAAACTGAACCGAACGCAAATCACTCATACAAACTCCTGGCATGTTCAAATGACTAAACGAACACACATTGTTCAATCCTATTGTTGAATAGATCATACAATCCACTAATGGACTTGTTTCAAATGATATCATCTGCTTTACCAGATTACTGTAGATTCGAATACAATTCAATCCATTTGATACATCTACTGGTTCTCTTCCTTTCACATCAGTGCTGATATCTTGTTTTGAACAAATGAGACTTCTCCTATTGTATGAATCAAGTATCATTCTGTTGTTGGATTTGATAAGGATGAATAGTCCAATTTGTTGATTCTCTAGTCAAGTCTATCTCATTGATCACTCTTTCTCTCATTCAACTCCTCATCAAATTGATTTCATGATGATTATCTCATTTGAATTGATTGTTATAGAGTTGCGTTTGAGAATCTCTCTATTCAATGAATGAAGATTGTTGATTGAAGATTGATAAGAGTATTGATGATAGAAGTGAATATGATAACATATGAATGAAATAAAGATGATTTGAAAGAGAGAGTGAAATAGAATAAGGAAATAGAAGTGAATTTAATATATGAATTGATTGTTTGTCTGAAGAAGAGTGTTTGAAACTGTGAATTGATATTGATTGAATAGATGTAATGATATAGAATCGATTGAGATAGAATATGAGAATGATGATGATTTGATGAGAATAGTATCATTCAGAACAACAATTTGAGATAATAATGATATGAGAATGATTGAATATGATGATTGAATAGAATGAATATGAATAGAATTGGAAATGATATAAGAATGAGTAGAATGACAATGAGATAGTATTTGAAGATAGAATGAGTAGATTTGTTAATCAATAGCATTTGTGATGATGATAGTAATGATGATATGATGATAGGACTAGCGCTTAAGGAGCAAGAAATGTGACAGAATCATGAATGAAACTCTTGTATGCTCAGTGATATTGATAATCAAAGTAGTCACACTATTCAGTTAACCATTTCCCCGTTTTGATCTTCTAATCACATGATCTTTCATTCTTCATTCTATTCATTCAGTTACTTATGTTTGAAGATAGTTTGATGTAACTGAGATTGAATTTGTATTTGATTGATATGAATTCTGAAGAATCTGATATGAATGAACTGAAACACATTCTTTAGTTCAGTTTCTATTGTTCCAAGTATTTCTCATTTGATGATATAGTTAATAATAGATAGATGATGATTGAACAAGAATTGAAAGGATATGAAATGAATATGAAAACAATGTATTCTTATTGTATTGTTCTCACAAACACTCTATTTGATTCCATTTCTTTCTGGCCAGAAGATACTTTGATTTGGAAAGGATTCAAATATCTTCCAATATAGATTAGGTGCTTCATAAGGAGAAACGAAACTCTTGAATTGTTCTTCATTGAAAGCAACAGTTGTTCCTTTCTGAGTAGTATTACATATTCCAGAACTAAAGTAACACCGCTGTCGATTCTCCAACTCACCATTCTTTCCATTCATTATCTCACATTCTCCTGGTGAACCATGAATGAAATGAACTTTACCATTAACAGGAAGTGAGGATCGATAACAATGACCACCTCCTTCAAATACTCCTTTCTCATTGATCCCATGAGAAGCATAACACCAATTGAAACTCAACCATCGAAATGATAGGTTTGGAGGATTCTTATTGAACAGAACACGATAGATTCCACTTTGATCATCTGGATTATTCAATCTTCTCATTGTTTGATATACTTCAATCCAGAAGGCTTTTGTCTTTGGATTGGATCGAAACAGAATTCCAGCACCCATAATATAACCCCTTTTGTTGACTCGATTTCCAACAGACAAATCCACTTGACTCTTATCAAATTGAGAGAAGAGTTGAATAGTGGAATCTCGATCACAAGGATAGACATGTGTATCAATGACAAAGTTCAATCGAAAGGGAGGATAGGCATTATACAACATTCGAGTATACCATTGTTTCCCTTTCATTATTGGTACATCATCTTCATGAATTCGATAGATCACATCAATGTAATCATTGAGTTCATCAGGAATAGGACAGTTGGTGACAACAGCAATTCGACTCTAGAATGATAAGAATGATTGAATAATACCTTCTCATTGAGATTCTTGATATACTTGGAATTGTTGATAGTTTGAGACATGTAATTGGTTGATCCATTGCATTGATGTGGATAATAGACATAGAACACAAATCCTTGATCAAAGAGAATGAATGAAGTGTTGGGAAGAGTGTGATGAGGAATGGGTTCAATCACAATCCTATTCAATCATATCAATCTTCATTCCAAACGGTGACTTTCCTTGTTTCTTTGGGATTACTGTAGGGATAGAAGATGAAAGAAGAGGAGTTGAAATATCATTGGATCGAATACGAACTGATTCTTGGTTATGATAATCAGAAGAGAATGAATTGGAATTGATTACTGTTAAGAACCAATTGATGAACAGAAGAACAACAATCAATCTCATTCAATACCAAATTGTATTATTCAATGGCATTTATTCATTTTGAGAAGTGACATGATCATGAATCCAGGTGATATAATAACGAAATGAAGAGATGGAATGGTTTACAAATACAACTNGAAGTATCTCTATGTGAACTGTGAATCAATAGTAATTGATAGATTGATTCTTTGTTTCAAACACTTCAAAACACAGTTCGATATCGTTTCAATGCTTCTTCCTTATTACAGATAGGTTGAATAGGTGTTGAATTCATTCTCTTCATCCGATTAAGGAAGGAACTAAAGATAACTCTCATTCTCTTCTTTCCTTCTTGATTTCCATTGAAACTCTTTGCCATTTCTGATCTATTCATTATTCACTTCATTTCTAAACTACTCTTTATGAGGTGCA
>NW_014568805.1:0-1943 GCF_000743755.1 Blastocystis sp. subtype 4
CAATCTGATACAACAATCATTCTCTTTCCATATAGAATAGACTATTCAATTGATTCTCACAAACTGATAGAATTGATTGAGATATTGAATGTAGATAATGATCAAATTGATATAATCAACAATCACTCAATTACTATTCTCTTTCTCTGATCATCAGAAAGGGAATGGATTTGATATTTCTATCATTCTTGATTCCCTTTATCGTTCCTTATTCTATTAGTTGGTTTACAGATAATACAATCCCTCCTTCTTTTGCTTCTCCCCTTTTTCTTCGATCGAATACTTATCGTTCATTCTTAACCAAATCTCTCATTTCTAGAATCATTATTCATCTGCAAAGAACAGAAGTGCAATTCAATAGAATACAATCAATACTTGAGTTTTGTTCCTCTTGAGTATCGAGTTTGTGATGAATGTGAAGTGGAATTGGATTGTTATCATCGATTTGGAAGGCCTTTCTCATTTAGAACAATCAACAACAAGAATTATCCTACAATCCCTTATGGAAGTGGAATGGAGTATTTGTGTGTTCCTTATCTGAATCTTCATTCTCATTATCGATTATTGATTCTTGTAGTGTCAGCAGCAAGAGAAACTAAAGAGAGACAGATTCTTCGAAATCGATTCTCTCGATTCTCCAATCAGAATATTCGATTTCTATTTGTGATTGCATCAGATCCTGCATTCAATGATGAGGTGAAGAGAGAGAGTATTAGTAGTGAGGATATACTTCAATTGAATCATATTGATTCTTATCATAATCTCACTCTCACAACATTTGGAGCATTTCAATACATTTCTCATTTCTCCAATATAGCAGATTATGTGATGAAGACTGATTCTGATTGTGCTTTGAATATCAATCGGATTCTTCAAATCATTGATTCTCTCTCTCCTGAAGATGTGTACATTGGTAATTGTAATCCAAGTACCATCTACAATACAAAATGGTCAGGAAAGAACTATGTTCCTCCAGAATTAGTTGGAAATGAGATTATTGTTCCTGATTATGTGACAGGAGGAGGATATGTGATATCTTCATCTGTTGTTGGAAAGATGGTTGTGGGAATGAGACATCTTGAATTCATTGCTCATAATGAAGATGTGAATGTTGGAAAAGCAATGAAATCAATAGGAGTGAAATGTACTCACATTCAAAACTGGATAGCTCGATATGGATGTAGAAGTGAAGAAGAGTGTTTGAAATATCCAATCATTCACAAAGACAAATCAGATGATGAAGTGAAAGTGTTTTGGAGTTATATCCTTCATTGAGGATGTTTGAGTGTCAATTATGATCATTATCAACAGATTGTTTGTTTCAAACACGTTCGATATCATGTCAATGCTTCTTCCTTATTACAGATAGGTTGAATAGGTGTTGAATTCATTCTCTTCACCCTCAATGATTCTCTATTCATCACATTCCTCTTCGTTACATGAGCTGTCAAATAGTCATTTGCTACTTGATACTGCTGATTATGCGTATGTTGAAGGATATGAACTTTGTAAGTATCTTTCCCTGATATCACTAGATTGAATATCGCATTTCCAGTATTGAGTTTATCCATCAATTGATTGATATCCCATGTTCCTGGATTGAATATGATTTGAGCACCATCAATAACAACAATCTGAGTGGATGTGATATTGTGTATTTTGGCATCTGCAAGAAGAGATAATCGAGTGATATAACTGTTGTTAGGGAGTTGAATATCATTATTGAAATTGATTTTAGTATGTGGATTGTTAATAGGAATGGTGATGTTTGTGATATTGATGAGATTGAGTTGAATGGCATCTTTGATCAATGAGATAGAATAATCACATATGTGATAGTGTTTTGATATTCATTAGAAAGGAATACTTTCCAAATGAACTGTTGTTACTCTGTTTATTCTCATTCAATGCTATTGCTTGTTCTCTCATTATTCCTTCTTCAC
>NW_014568804.1:0-1899 GCF_000743755.1 Blastocystis sp. subtype 4
GTTTGATCAAATAAAAGTGCCTGTCACTATTCTGCAAGACCCTAAGATCGTCATCTTAGATCTCGACAAGCTATCTTCATTCTACTAAGGTCCTGACAACGCTTCAGCTTTACATCACCTACAACATTGTCAGTGGTGGTACCTTTCCAGTTATTCCATAGTTGCTTTTTTGTTTGTTTTTTATATGGATTACTGGATAACCGACCTCATCATCGATATGAAGACGTACCGTTCGCAGGACCTAAGTCCTCTCGAGCAAGCTTACTCTATCTCTCACCCATCAATTTCGCATATAAGATATTGGCGCCTTATATCCCATGAGAAATCTCTGAATGAGAACTTGATCAAGCAAATTCAAATACGCTAACTTCTATATAAACACCATCATAATTATCAAACTTTTTCATTATGGGTTCATTACAATTTGTTTTTCTCAATTTGATCTTTGATCAAATGTTTGCTCTGCAAATCTCCATCTAAACCTGTTTATTTTACTAGAAACATGTTATGATCCTTTTGTTTTGTAAAAGTAAGGTATTTTTCCTCCATATAGTAAAGATGAATGCAATTTTTCCTCCATATAGTAAAGATGAATGCAATTGGTGCAATCCCTATTGAGAATCGTTTCACATTGGAATCCGATATGGTCAATTACCTTAATCAGCATGATGGTTATTTCCGCGTGTATCGATATTTCACAACCAAAGTAAATGATGAAGCTATAACATTCCTCAAGAAAAGCAATTTGGTGACAGATATTGTCCATACAATCAGCCTACAACAAATGGATGGATATGTAAAACACTATTTGATTGAGCGGTTGTAGTTAATTCATCATCAAGCCATTTTATTGGTTCAGGTTATTTTCACTTTGACCATACAAAGTGAATATGCTGTTTAATCTACGATTAAACTGAATAATGCCTTGTTTAAACTTCCTGTACAACAAGATAACAAGGTACAAATCTTTTGAGTACTTTTGAGTACTATCCCAATATCCGATGAAAGGGTTATTGAGAAGGATACATATGCATTTGTGGGTTTGAAAATGGTATCAAATGTCAATCTAACTGCTTCATCTTGAAGTGTTTGTGTAACAGTGAATACATCAGTTCCTGACAGTGTTAATGTGTATTGAGCATTTTCAGTCACAGCAGTATCCTGTAGATAGCCATTCAGATGGAAAGTGAGTCTATAGGTCTTTCCAATGGTGACAGTAGGGATTTGAGTTGGATTGATACTAGTGAATACTCCATAATTATCACTTGTTATGTTGATTGGTTTGTGAATATGTTTGAATCACTTTGCACTTGCATTTCTACACAGAATGCCTGTTTCGCAGCATCTTGATGTTCAGACCATGTGTATGTGCCATTATTGTTGTTAAGGAGATAGTTTCCATTGGTTGGAGGAAGAATGATACTTCTTGCACTTCCTTGATTGTATGTAACGATTTGATTCTTGGATGAATCTAAGTTCCAACAATGACGCATGATATTATTTGCATTCATTGATACCCAATTCCATCCTTGTGAATCTTTCTGTAAATACCAAGAACCAGTTCCTGGGAGTTTCATTGAAGAAACAGATGTTCCATTCCAAAGAGGAAACACTGGTTGATTTGTTGTACCGTCTATTGAGAATATATCAGTGAATATATTGTCAGAAGTTAGCTTTGTGAATGTGTTGTTAGTACTAACATTGAGAATATAGATGCCTTTTGTAGAAGGGAGATTGATAGGTGAGAAAGTGGTATCGGATGTGAAATAAGGAATGGTACCAGATGAAGTAACAGTAATGGGATTGCCTGTAGCTGTGCGAAAGAATGATGAATCGATATGATCAATTCCAGCAGCAGCTGCATCTGCTTGTACAAGGGAATATCCAGATCCATCATAG
>NW_014568803.1:0-1909 GCF_000743755.1 Blastocystis sp. subtype 4
AATGAAGATTTGAAGAATGTAATCAACACTACTCGAGATGTTGCTAGTAATCTGAAGAATGAAGCGATTGATCAAGTGAATGGTAGAGGAAGTGTATTTAGAGGTGGATCTGTTGTTTCAAGTGTAGAATGTGGAGGCGGATTGCATGTAAGAAGAAGTAATATCGATGATGAGGTAGATGATTATGATATGATGAGTGTTGGTGTGAAAGTATATGATGATAGTGTTACAAATGATCCAGTAGAAGAAACAGAGAATAANATACAAATCATTGAATGGTGTAGGAGGATTTCGAACTCAAGCAGTTAGTTGTGGTAAGTTGCGTGCTGTTAGAACAAAGAGATTGGCATTGTAACATGATAATGTTTTGTTGTTGTTTGACTTTGTGTGTTCGTTTAGTGATTTGAACATGCCAGGAGTTCGTATGAGTGATTTGCGTTCGGTTCAGTTTGATGTGCGTGATCGTCATGGTGAAGTAGTATCAATCGCTTCTGACATCTACATCAACATCCGTTTGAGTGTGAACGGAAAGGTTTAATTTAATCTCGATTAAATGGTTGTTAAGATGATTATTCACTTTGGTTGATTCACTTTGTGAAAATGCAAAATCTATGATTTTGGTGTAGTAGGGTGTAGTAGGTAGTGTAGTAGCTTACAAAGAAGTAGGCTACTACACTAAAAAGCCCATAAACTGGCTCATTTATGGGGATATTCTTTTTATTTATGAGGGTTTAACTGACTTATTTATGAAGGTGTAGTAGGTGTAGTAGGTGTAGTAGCCTGTTTTTCAATTCGCCAAAACTTTTTGGAGGCTACTACACTACTACACTACTACATCCTCATAACAAGTCAGTAAAACCCTCATAACAAGTCAGTAAAACCCTCATAACAATAATCAAATCCTCATAAATGAGCCATTTTATGAGGGATTAAGTGTAGTAGCCTACTTCTTTGTAAGACACTTCACTTTTCACAATAATCACAAAATCTCATTATTGATGATAAAATAAAATCTTCTTGATAATAATCATGATTATGTTTATTCACTTTGATTGATTCACAAAATAGTGAATGAAAATCTATGATTTGGTGTAGTAGGGTGTAGTAGGTAGTGTAGTAGGTTACAAAGAAGTAGACTACTACACTTAAACCCTCATAAACTGGCTCATTTATGGGATATTCTTTTTATTTATAAGGGTTTAAGTGACTTATTTATGAGGGTGTAGTAGGTGTAGTAGCCTGTTTTTCAATTTTGCAAAGATTTTTGGTAGAATTAAGTAGTAGTGTTTTGACGCATGTTACATATTTTTATTATCCAGACAAACCGTCGCAAACATGGGCCTCCAACCCTGGGTAGCTATACAGGGTTAACCCTACCAGACAAAATCGCCACGAAAATGCAGACAAAAAGGCCCATAAACAAGCTCGAAAAGGCAGACATTTTGATCATAATTTGGAAACATATCCAACCCATTTCAAGTCAAATCATGGGCAACAATCAAGCACAAAATAATTGACACACGTTAACAATGGCTTACAATGGTCAGCAACCCTACCAGCAATATGGGACAATAATTTTGCCGTTGATTTACCTTACATTATTAACAATGGTCAACAATGGCTAACAGTGACAGACAAAGTGAAGAACATATATTTTGTTGTTAATTCTTTCTAGCAATAAATGCATTATTCAATAATCATTCAAGGTAAACCATCAAATGGATCATTCACATGGGATAATCCTTACCGTTTTAAAAATCCATACATTACTATGATGAAGGTACTATTAACGCCTACTTCTACCGCACTATTTTCAAACATTGATCAAACCAATACTGTATCTAATGGTAAAGGAGAATCTGTAGTATTTGAGAAAGGATATTATACTCTAGCTGAGATAATCGCTATC
>NW_014568802.1:0-1871 GCF_000743755.1 Blastocystis sp. subtype 4
AGTCTTACCACTTCCTACACGACCCACGACAGCCACTAAAGCTCCCTTGGGAATACGAACAGAGATATCCTTGAGACAATTTTCATTTTCACCCCATGCGAAGTAACCATCCTGAATAACTACAGCATCCTTAGAAGCATCATAATCCTTGAGTTCCTTCTCCTCACCGTTGATTGTCTTGTATTTGAGTACACTTCCAGCAGGCACATCACGCTCAACCAATGTAGGATCCACATCTGGAAGGTCGAGGAAATCTGTGATACGCTTGATCGAGACACGGAACTGAACGAACACGAAAGCAACCATAGGCAACATCATGAATGGAACCTGAAGGATCTTGAAATAGGAGAACGAAGCATATGCAGTAGATGGATCCAGAGGTTTTCCGACTACAGTAGGATAGAGAGCAAAGCAGACTAAGGGAACGATATTGGGAATCAATGTCAAAAGAGTATCAATACCCAGACTCATAAGCCAAGTCATCTTCTTGTGATAATCCAGTTCAGTATGACGGATATCATAAACCTTTCCCTTGAACGGTTTTTCCCAACAATAATACTTAATAATACGAATACCTGTCAGAATCTCATTCGTCAGCTTCACACGAGCATCTGTAGCTTTCAAGATATTTGTTCGAATCTTCTGAGCAAAGCATACAGTGAAGAACTGAAGAAGGAGCATGAGAAGATAAATACCCAATGCTACAAAGGTGAGTTCCTTCATAAGATTCCACACCATAATAACACAAATGATAAGCTAAAAATGAGTGCAACAACGAATCTCAACCATGAAAGGGATCATGACAAACATAGTCACCACTAACGTAAACATCAACAAGGAGTTAGTATCTGTCGACATCAGATTCACCAATTGACCTGTAGACGTAGTACCTTTGGCAGCTGAACTTAATCGCAAGGCCTTTCGATAGATAGCTTCTGAAGTCATGGCTTTCATGGTGACAGCCACTTTCACAATCATCATTTGGACAGCAGAATTCATAAGAGCAGTAATCATAGGAAGGACTAAAAGAACAACAGCATATATCCAGTAGCGTTCACTATCTATGAATAAGAAGTTCTAGTTCACATCAACTGGCACGGTTATTATGAAGATCAGCAGTGAACAACTGTAGGACAATAGTCGGTGAGAAGGTTAGGAACATTGCTACAATATTTAGCACCATAGCCAAAGACCAATAGCCAACACCAGTTGCACGAATAATCGCCATGACAAGCGAACGTTTCTTTTCAGGTTTATTCAATTCTTTATTCCATTCTCTCTCGAAACTGGCATACATCATCGATGGTTTCATCGTTTTTGAGCTGACCCCCAAATCGTTAGCATTCAAAGGCCGTTTACCACCTGTGTGCAACAACTTGGATATGAAAGATACCCTATTCATCAATCACATCCATCTTCACAACGTAATCCATGAGAAGAAATTGGAATGATCATAATAGCAATAGTCATTAGGAACTAAGCCAGCAGGTTGATTGACTTCGGATGAAGGACTCGTTGTGGGCTGTGAACGAATGCCTGAATTAGATTCAGGTGGTACTCCCACTTGCGTCATTTCGATCTATTGTTAATATTCTGGAGAAATAAAACATCTTTGGCCATCTATGAAGTGTGCGGAAGAAAAAGAATGGGAATTGACTTCAATTCTATTAGAATTCTGTAGCTCGTTCTGTGGGATATCGTTGCTGAATCCCGTCACATGGTATAGAACACTATTCGAAATACTGAACAACTAAAAGATTAGTCTATATCTTATGTCACTTGTTTCTTAACAAAGACTCCATAAAACAACAATCCCATTACTAGTACACTTAATCTACTTCCTCCATTTCACCTTCTCCTTCCTCTTCCTT
>NW_014568801.1:0-1903 GCF_000743755.1 Blastocystis sp. subtype 4
TTCAAATTCAACATACAATTCTTATTATCATTCAATACACTCTCTTTCAAGTACTCTTTCCACTTCATTCTCCATTCTACTCCATTCATCTTCTTTGATGTTGATTCAACATTATCTACACTCATATTCTTATTATCAATCATTCTTTCTATGATATTATGATTTATTGGCTTATTTCATTCCACTTATTCATACCGCGGGAATCATCTCTATTCTAACATATCATTCATAGTCATATCTTGCTTTCTCATCCTCTATATCATCAATTTGTTATTATTTCGTTAATTCTACTTAGTTTGTGTTTCTATTCATCATAGTTGCATCACTACATGCAACTGTACTTGTGTGTTGATGGTTGAATATGGATTGTTGCACCATTCTTCATCATTTGTGTTATCATCACTTTGGTTGTGATAATGATGATTATCATTCAAATCATCAAGAGGAATCGATCAACTGATGAAGTGAAGGAAACAATGATTCTCAACAAGACTACAACTGATACGAACAATCCACACTATGTTATCTTTGTTTCATTCTCTAATCATTCTCTTTCATTCATATCTCACTATTCTACTATATTCTACTATCATCTCTTCATTCCTATTCAATATTACTGAATACAATCACGGGAATATCATTCTCATCATCATTTCTTATTTCCATTCATATCTACACTCTCATATCATATCAATTCTATTCATATCTCACAATTCATCAACATCACTTTCTCACTCAGTCCCAATCACATCAATTTGTTATCATTTCATTAATTCTCATCCGTTAATTTCTTCATCACTAATTGTTTCATATGATTGTTGCTATTCTTCACATTCTGTTTCATTCTTCATTCTACTCTCATTTATAGTTATCCTTTCTTACTCTATTCAATGTTCATCTAACCAGGATTATGTTAAGATCACTAAAACAACTACATATTATGCTTCTGAAGAGTCATTTGAGATTGTATCTGGTTCTTCTGTTCTTTTCACTTCTCCTCCATTCGATGATGATCAACAATATGTTTATGAAGTCTGTTTGACTGCTTCTTCTAATCATATCTTCAATCTCGTTATGAGGGATTCAAATGGTGATTATTGGTCTTCAGGTGCTTGGATTGAGATAGAAGGAATGAATGGAAACATTGTGTACAAGGAAATGATGACTGAAAGGAGTGTTCAAACAGAACAGTTCTCTCTGTATTCTCCTATCAACAAGAATGATAGTTGGAAGTACACAAACAGTGTTTCAGACAGTTGGAAGGATGTGAGTTATTCAGATGTTGACTGGAGTGATGTTGTGACAGGAAGTACAACACAGTCAGTATCTGGAACTCAGTACTTCCGTAAAGTGTTCAATGGAGTTGAAGGGATGGCTGCTGTTGAAATCGAATTGAAGTATCAATATGGAATTGTTGCTTATCTGAATGGAGTTGAAGTGTATCGAGATAACATGTCTGATGGACAACCATCAATTGATACTCTCGCTACTGGTAGTTACACTTCCTCTGATTATCATGGACTCATTCGTTCTGCTTCTGAAGTGAGTGAATCGAATGTGTTATCTGTTGAAGTCCATTTCACAGATTCAAATCATGAAGAGATCATTCAATTCAATGGATTCTTATCTCTATTGGCTGGAATGAGTTCAACCAACAATTGCTTCGTTTATCCTTATAATGTTACTGCCTCTTCTACTGACTTCGATGATCCTAGTTATGTTGTTGATTGGAGCTGTGATCTCTTTGCATCCTCCTGGAATCTACCGAGTTCGATGATGTTTGATTTTTCTGATTCTTCTATTCCACTCATCAATTCTTATCGATTCTTACCAATTAGAGCTTCTGCAGCGCCTTCTTCATTCTCTATTGAAGGATCTGTATCAACTGATGACTCTTGGAACA
>NW_014568800.1:0-1852 GCF_000743755.1 Blastocystis sp. subtype 4
TGTCTTCTTGTACAACTGAATACGATTTGTAGAAGTAGGGAATGATCCTCTAGCAGCCTGAGACCAACCTGATGTATCATCACCAAACCAATTGGTAGGTACTTCACCCATCATATAATACCATTGTTCTGAATGATTGATGACAGGACGACGAACATACACATTGTGAACATTATTCTGATAAGCATCATATCGTCCTTTCACAACCATCTCCTCTTCACCATCAGGTAATATATGATACAAATAGAAATAGGAGTTCTTCTCCCATGAGGTAGTCGTTGAATTGAACACAACATCAAATCGATCCACATCAATATCGATACAATGAATCCAATCCTTTCTCTCAGGATGTGTATGGTTAGCTGGAACTTCAAATATCACATTACCAGTGGCTGTATCATAAATACTGAAGAATTCTGACTCAGGACGCGATTGATAGGTTCGAACAATCTTATAATTCAAACATTCATCTCTTCTTGATTGCAAAGGATTCATATTGATAATCGAGGAAGAAAGTGAAAACTGTACAACTTGAACACTCTTCTCTGTCATTATGGTTTCTATCACAATGGCGCCAGTGATATCTCGAATCACAATCCAAGCACCATTACTCCAACCATCATTTCCAGTATCCAGCATCTTGAGAGAATACAATGAAGAAACAGAGAAAGGTAAACAAACTTCCAATACCTGTTCTTGATTATCTTCAAACAATGGAGAAGAATACAACAACATATCTCCTCCAAAGATATGAAACGATTCTTCCTTCGCAAATAGAAGACTTCTTTTGGTAATACTCACATACACTTCATTAGGAACACATTCAATACCATAAACAAGTCCAACTAACAATTAAGAGTCATCACTCAATACAACCCAGCAACAAAACAAGAACAATACGATCACACATAGTAGAACAAATTCCAACAATCACAATACAGAAGTACTATGTTCTGATGAAGTCTCCATTACTATATGATATAATTATCATAGCTAGTCAACTAACTACTGAACATGCATGACTATACTTGTTCATTGCATTAAACACCTCATTACCATTTTCCGATCGAACATGGTTATTCTTAGTCTATAACAGATTTCATTTGATTTAATAACTTGGATTTCGTAGTCTCATAATTGAAATGAGATAAGCTTAGAAAAGAGAAGATGGATTAAGGCATCATGTGATGTAGTCCAATAGTGTTCTTAATCAAGTTGTAATAGTATCCCTGCAAATTTGCTATCATGAAATCATTAAAGCGAGAATTAAGAACACTTTAAGGAAAGGAGTTAGATTTCATGAGTTCTTCCCAGTATGAATACTTTTAGTCTTCCAAATGATCCTTTCTATGTGAATGCCAGATTAGTAATGAGAATCATGATGTCTTGAACAGTGGAATTGAACAATTCCCGTGGGATTCATTCATCCTTTTACCATCTTCAAAGTGGCGGTAATGTTTGCTAACATGAGTATGTTTTCCGATATCGTATGATTTCCTTTCTGTTGCTATATTTGATACTAATCCTTTCAAGTTTCTTTCTTTTGTTTGTTTGAGTGTAGTTGGTGACAGTACGTCTATTTCATGTGGATCGAAGACAAATGTGATGACAGTTGGAGTTTATAACAGTTTCTCTTGCAATTCTACCTGTTCCCGTTTTTCAGCTACTCCTGCTTTGCCTGCTGGTATTCTTTTTGCAAATGACACAATTTATGGAACTCCTGTTGAGACCTCTTTGTTAATCACGTATACTTTTAGTTGTTCTAGAGATTATGGTACATTCTCTCTTGGAGGTGATAGTTGTGTTTTGTTCTCATTCGTAGTTCTTGGATATCCTACTGAGTTGAGTGCTG
>NW_014568799.1:0-1857 GCF_000743755.1 Blastocystis sp. subtype 4
CGTGAGGAGTATGCTGCCATGAGACAGAGTGGAAAGCTTGTTGCTGATGGTAACATCGCTAAGTATGTTCCTGATCACGGAAAGCTTTGAAACTATTGAGATTCTCAATAGTCATTCACAAAGGTGGAGTTGTTTGTTTGGAAACTCACATTCGATCTGCATTCTACAAACAAACACTTAAATGCATAAGGGGAATGTATCTACGTTCAATATTGTACCTTGACAGAATCTGAGATACCATCATCTGTCGAATTTGACTACAACTTCCTCCAAAGCAATCACGATGAAACAACACTGAAGTCCCGAAAGAACCATCACAACTTTGTGGAATCCACGTCCGGTGCACCAAAATAGAGATAACAGATTGATCCTGACGATGATTCTTTCTTGAACTGCCATTAGGCGATATACATTTACGAGTATACGCACATTCCAAAAATGGAATAATAAGGGATTTGATTACTGTGGCATTCCTGTAATCAAACAACATATAACCTCCAGAACACATATCTTTTCCTCTGCGAATATGAGAAATAGAATAGTGACTCATCATATACTGAAAGGTTCTGGGATGGGTCCATTGTTGAACCGAACCACCACTACTTGGAGAATAGAATCCAAATTGTTTCGCACGATGAATATCCGACAGTATGCTTTCTGGAAGGATACTACCTCCATCTGCCCAAATTGTTAGATGCCGACTCTCCTTAAGTACGTCCACAATACTGATAACCTTCCAAGAATAACCTCCACGAATAGATCTATTGGTAATATTCCACCAACTAGGGAAATGTTTGAAACAGAACTTGCGGTAATAGATTACTGCAGATGAATTCAGATATGTATGAATCCGATGAATTTGGTCCAATTCATCCCATAAAACATGTAAATGCGAAGCGGTAATTCCATAGTCAACCAACACAAATGATGTGAAACAATTCTGAATCACAATTGAATATAGAAGATTTAGAGTTGTGTAAAAGTGGTTATCTGAACAACCTGTAACAATAATATAATCACAATCCTGAAAGGCAAGATTTGAAACATCTCCTAAATTAATAAATGCTGGAACAGATTGTATTTCAACACGTTCATAACGCAAGGACTTGTTGTTGTACAATTCAGAAAAGGGGACTGGATATTCGATTTCTGGATAATCATAAACTAGAAGTAAGAGTTGTGTCAATGATCATCACTATTTGTAGTGTTTAATCCAAATCTAGGAAGCCATTTGAAATTGTTATATGTATCATCCTCCTGGTACCCTCCACTGATTTGAGGACGATCTATATCAAATATAACACCCGAATCTACTTAGGTTTTTGGCTTTCGCAATAGCGGTAATACGATATATCGAGTTGTTTTCACTAATTTTTATCGTCCTGTCCTTATAGTAACACAACGAACTAGCTGGAATATATACACGATATGTTGCACGATCATAAAGCACTGAATATTCCATTAATAGTAAAAAGGGAGATACTGATATCACGTAGGATTGTGGAGGACAAACATACCGGGACACATAGAACAAGCCGACCAAAACATAAACGCCCACAAATACGCAAACACAAAGGTGATGCTTCATCTGCTGCACATCCCTGAATAGAAATAATCCGTCTAGAACTCAACGTACAAATCTGAGGATGAAACCCAATTGATGCATTTGAATACTATATTGAATCGCGGGAATCAATGGTTTTTGCTACCCAAGAGAATCAGAATCATGGAGTGATGCGTAACTTCAGTGTTCATTATGGGTATCTTTCTGAAAGAGGAAATCGAGTTGTTCATTCAAACAATGGAATCTGTTGTACATTATCAGAGTATACCAAATAGTAGAAACTGTTTATGATA
>NW_014568798.1:0-1854 GCF_000743755.1 Blastocystis sp. subtype 4
ACTTGGAGAGATCAACATCGATCATATCGGGGAAACTGTTTGAATCAAAGATGAGAGATTGGACATTGAGAGGAATTGAATCCCAATCTGAAGATGCTACATAACTATCTTGGTTGCCATATCTCAATCCAAAAGCATATCCAGCAATTCCTCCATAATTGGCTCCTGTTTCATCATTCTTCATTGGTAACTTCAATTCAAGGTGTTCACAAGGAGTCACACCAATATCAACCATCCAATAACCATCCATCAAATCATCATCATATCCAGTAACAACTCCATAAACCGAAGGATAAGACGTCTGACCAATGAATGGGAAGCTAGTTGTATTCATTGAATCAGTATAGCGAATTCTCATCAAATCCAGTCCCAATAGACTCAGTGTTGGAACTCCACTGTTTACCAGATTCATCAAACCTCCTCGATTTAGTCCTTCTGGTTTCTCGATCTCAAACACATACCTAAAAGCACTCACAGATGTGCACATCTCTTGTCCTAATCGAATCGCTTCCTGTTCACTCATCAGTCCAACAGTCGAGAGGAAACCTTGAAGGTCTGGCATTGATACTCCTTCACAAGTATCCTCTCTTTGATCGTCCTTGAAACATTCCAGAAGATACTCTAACGACAGTTTCTCTTCAATTCCTCTTTGATAGAGAGCAAACTCAGCTGCAGCTATGGTTGCTGTGGCCCAAGAGAGAGAACAACTATGACTCTTAGAATAGTCTTGAAGCTTAGAATGATCCTCAGTACATAATTCACGAAAGTGAACCTGTTGGTAGTACTCATGTCTGTTGACTTCAATTGGATCATCATAGGATCCAAGACCCGAATACTTGATCCTGAGGTCCATCATTTCTTTCAGATCAGAGTCTTGAAAGTCAGCCAGAATGTTGAGTTTCATAGGGAATGAGAAGAATAGATTGCTCCTGTTCATTTCCTCGCATGCAGTCATCCAATTGTCGAAATGTGTCCTTAGTATCTCTCTAATCTTACTTCACGTATTCATCATACTCATTTCCATACTTCATTGAGTAAGCATCAAGATACGTAGAGTACGTCTCAGCATTACAAATCAAAGGTGATGTATATGCTTTACTCAACAATAGAATCAAAAAGGGAATCAGCATTCCGAAGAAAAGAAATAAACGGACATAAAAGGGGTGGTTCTGAATTCATTACGCTTTTTTCGGCAGTGGACTTGAAACCGTACTATTTGCGGTGATTCCTATTTTGTTGATTATCTCAACAAATTTGGAGTAAGATCGCTCATTCTCGGAATATTCTATGAATTATATGTAAATAAGTACAATTGATATGCTTCTATTGAGTTTAGACTTCTAGACATAGATTGTTATAACTTCCAGATTCCCGCGGCTATGATAAGGTCATATTTCTTGATTGCAGAGTATTGCTGTATTGCTTTAAATCAAATAATGATTTGTATCATCGTCGTTTTGGTATGTGAGTATGCTACCATTCAGTATAGTCATTTTCATCAGTGAATTAAGAACTAGTGAAAGAAGATCCAAAGAGTGAATACTTAGTCAAAATGGAGATTACTAGATATGATAGAAAAGGGAAGTGATGTCAAGTTTGTTGGTATCACAGTTTCTAGTCGTTTTCGGAGTTACAGAATAAAGACTATTGTTTCTACAATTATTCCTCCAACCCAATCTCCTGCTACACCATCTCCTCCAGTGAGTTATGAATGTACACATCAGGGTTATTCTCTCTATCTGTCTCATTATTCATTCAAGTGTTCTTCTGATTGTGATCAATATATGGAGTAATGTTGATTGTATGATAATCACAAAGAAATCATTATCCCTTCTACTACACTTCATGTATCAC
>NW_014568797.1:0-1852 GCF_000743755.1 Blastocystis sp. subtype 4
TAGAGGATTGTCTCCTGAAATGATTGGAGAGATTGAGAATGATTGTCCTTTGATGAGAGTGAATGAGAATTGAGAATAATGAAGATTGGATAGAGGAATCATGACTTGAATGGAGATTGTGAATTGAGTTGATCCGACTTGATTGAATGCTTGAATGGTGATGTTTGTGAGAGGAATTGAAGATAGAGGCGTTCCAGATATGATTCCTGTTGATGAATCGAATGATAGACCAATAGGAAGAGATCCAGATATAATGGAGAATGATAGATCATCTCCTTCACAATAGGGAGTTGTACTGAAATAGGTGTTGTTTTGAATGATGAAGATGGTTTGATTGTAGTTGAGAGATGAAGGAATGAGTTGAATAGTGAATGAAAGAGAGAATCATTGAATGCTTTGATTGTGACTGATTGAGATGATACTGATTGAGAAGGAATTCCTGATATGATTCCTGTTGATGAATTGAGAGATAGACCAATAGGAAGAGATCCTGATATGATAGAGAATGAGAGTTGATCTCTAATGACAGTGGGTGTAATAGAGAATGGATCATTCTTTGATAGAGCAAATGAAGACTGAGGATAAGAGAATGAAGTGATAGGAATACACTTTCCTGTAGTCTGTTGCCATACTCCATCTTCGCTTCCCAAGATACAAGCACGTCGAAGAGTACTTGTATAGTCTCCCAGACTTGAACACTCTATTACAGCCTCTTGACCAACTTCAATAGTAGGAAATCGTCCTTCTGCAATACACCGTCCCTTTCGTACCTCAATTGATAACATGGCTTGTGTAGTTCCTGACTCATTCTCAGCAGAGATAGTGAAAAATGTCAGATCACAAGTAACAGTGGGAATTCCTGAAATCTCTCCTGTCTGCGAATTAAGTGTCAATCCAGCTGGAAGAGTCACTCCAGTATCAATGTACCAACGATCAACTATATTTCTCACTGAAGGAACACCAGTGGTCACAGCTGTTCCCATCACAAATCGATTCTGGCTGGGATGGTCGGTAACTAGCATTCATTGGAGGCTTCTGTACACAGTGATCCATCTTGACTTCACCCAACACACCATTAGAACACTCACGATATGAATAACCTCTGTAACCCTCAGGACAAGAAGAAGGAGAGATTTGACCTTCACCCACTGAAGGATAGTTGCCAATTCTAGGACATACAGATCCTGTTGGCTTACAATAGGCCATATGAACAGAACCCAAAGTGGTTGTAGTTGAACCAGTATCAGTAACCTCCCATCGATATCTACGGAATCCAGCCAGAGCCACAGGGAGGCTTTGTTCGAGAAGTCACAGTCTGACCTATAGCACTCAGAATTGTCACTGGTTCATTTGTAGTGTCATCAGGATTGTAGTTAGCAATGATATCAAAACCCCAAGAAGTGACTGTGGATCCTCCAACCATGTTGAATGAATTCCATTTGCTTCCTTCCAGATTCTCAACAGTCCATTCAATATAGGTTCCAATCGTATTAGGAAGTAGACCAGTAGTGAAAGGATCAAGATCCATGATTCCAACAATAGTACCAGAACTGGGATTTGTAGATTCCAGTGAAGAATAAGAATCAACAACAGTAGAACAGTCTTCAACTCCAAATACTCCAGTAGCATCAAACACAACAGGATCAGAAGAAGAACCACTCAAACCACGATGAATCTCGAAACTGAATACATTACTGCCTTCCTGAATTCCAGCTGTTGCCAGAATCACATGGAACTTCGAGAATATAGTAGAATCATGATCAGTGATTGATAGACTTGTTGAATCGAAATCATCTTCAAGATTGAATCGAGCAACCAGATTTCCATTCAGATAGGCAGCCACTCCTCCAGA
>NW_014568796.1:0-3175 GCF_000743755.1 Blastocystis sp. subtype 4
ACAGATTCAGACTTCAACAGTAACGAGTCCAGTGACATTCCTTCAATCTGGAAGTAACACGATTGCTATTGCCATTGTTGCTATTGCTGACAGTTACACTACATCCTATTTCGATACAATGGTTCGTTTGATGTCTTCAGAACAATCTGAATCTCATATCTGGGAATATACTGCTACAATGAGTGGGATAACAGGATCTGTGTCCAATCCTTTCGATATGTATCATGGAACTAACATCCACTATTCATTCTGTACTTCCAATTCTCTGACTTTGACTCTATCAAACAATCGTCGTGAATGGATCAGTTCTGTTCAGATTCAGAACTATTACTCAACAACATACAGCAATAACAAGGCAACACAATTCAAATTGTATGGTCATAACTTGGGAACAGATGAATGGACACTTCTGAAGGATGTATCAGGTTTGAAATATTCCACTCCTGGTCATAAGAATAAGATCTATATGGCAAATAACATTCCTTACAATCAATTCAAGTTTGAGAACTTTGGTACTGGTAATCCTTCTTCTTGTGATTGGTATGTTCAATCTCTGGATCTGTTTGCTGATAACACTTTGGTTGATATTCCTAACTTCACTTATGATTCTTCAATCACTATTTTCAAGGATGTTGAATAAGCGGAACACCATTATTATTGCATCCAATCAAAATGCATCAGTTATAACTGAATCAAATCGCGTTTTTATTGACATATAAGAATAAGCTATCTTCCGTGTTTCTATCCAGTTATATGAATAGCAAAATTAGCGCATATTTCTAGTCACACATTTTGCGGTTATTCGTCACTCCGTTTACTGTACCATCTTTAGTGTCAGAAAGTTTGTTTTACTTTGTTCACGCTTACTTAACCATTTTGCACTCCTTCTTTTGGTATCAGCTCAGGGAGGTGTGGCACCAAGCACTGTACCCTCCACAGAGCACGTAGCGCCTCAGATCTCGATGAATTGTAATGAATTGTCGTAGAAACAGTCAATCATTTGTCTTTGAGATGTGGATCCAATAGAACAAGGAATGATAAGACGACTGCCAGAAATATGAACTAAATATTGATTCCAAATGGTTTGTTATATCACTGTTAACAGATCTAGACATTGACTTATCTGAATTGTGTGTTTTCAACCAATCATCATTTCTGACCTTGGAAGTGAAATGCGGAATCTAGAATCGAAATTAGCATCAATAACTCAACAGTTTGGTTGATATCATCATTGAGAACAACGATTCCATAGGTTCATTGGTTCATAATTATTATATTCATTTGATCACTAAACAGGTCTTTTCCGTCTATTGAGCAGCTTATGCACAATTTGATTGGTTTGAAACCAATTATCCAATAGGAAACGATAGATTATTGGTTGATAACCATACCTTCAGTTCTTCGAAGCTTCTATTCTTGTTTTGTGAGATGAATGAGAATTGAGTTGAATAAGAGAAAGGCATGTTCCGTATTTAGAAGGGAATATTGTTTATCCCATTCTGTTTATCTAAGAGTTGATGTGAATTGGTTGTTTGTTTGAATTCATAATCAGTCAAACCAAATTGATGTAAATGACACATTATTAAGGAAATTGGATGCAACAACAATCTCTGATTCTAATTGAATAGTTCTAGTGATGAATATCACATGCATCAGAAACAGAGTTCATTATCAATAGAATCTAGTTATTTCTCAGGATATCTAATTCAGTGGATAATTCTGAATAGCTTGTTCTTTCGGTCTTTTACTATTCCTCTTTTGGAAATGTCAATTGCTGTTGCATAACAAGCAATCTATTTCGCTATTTGCCTTTGATTCTATTAGAACTCTATTGGAGATGTAACTACCCTTATAACATGTTGATCATCATTTTTCTATTTGATGAAAGTTTTGCTATTATTCTCACTTCTATGTATTGTCCTTATGTTCTTGTACTAATGTCTAGTGTCAATAAGTGTTGCTGTTAATTGCGCTAGTTCTGAAGTGAAGTTCACTAAGAAGACCCTGACTCTGGCAAGTCAAGAGTCGTTCAAGATTCTTTCTGGCTCTCAAGTCCTCTACACATCTCCTTCTTTGACAAACAATCAGGAGCGAGTTCTTGAGGTTTGTCTTCAACAGACTACGAACAATCAATACACTCTTGGAATGTATGATACTGTCTCCTATTGGGCAAATGGTGCTTGGCTGATGATTGAAGGAATCAATGGAAATCGTGTGTTCAAGGGAATGGTAACATCAAGTAAGACACAAAGTAAGACACAGCAGCAGCCTTTGTCTCTGTATTCTCCTATCAACAAGGATGATACTTGGAAGTACACTGCTACTCCTTCAGGAAACTGGAAGGATGTGAGTTATTCGGATGCTGGTTGGCGGATGCTGGTTGGACTGATGTTACTCTTGAAATCTCCCCAATTCAAGCTACAGGAACTCAGTACTTCCGTAAGTCGTTTGCTGGATTGAGTGGAATGGCTGCTATTGAATTCCAACTCAGGTATCGTTATTATATCAATGGAAATGAAGTGTATCGTGATAACATGGCTGATGGAGAACCAACGAGTTCTACACTTGCTACTGGAAGTTACATGGTTTATGATTATCATGGAGTGATTCGTCCTTCCACTATTGCTGAGAGTTCTTCAAGTGTGTTGGCTGTTGAAGTCCATTTCCTATCAACTGACTATTCAGAACTCATTCAATTCAATGGATTCCTCGCTTTCTATGCTGGTATTAGTACATCTGGTATTAGTACATCAGATCTCTGTTTTGTTGTTCCAAATGATGTAACAGCAACTGGTACTAGTTTTACGACTCCTGCGAATGCTTTCTCCTGGACATATTCCTCTTCAGCCTATTTCACAAGTACCTACACTTCTGGAACTCTGACTGCTGAGTATCAGGGTGCTTCTCTTCCAATGGTGAATTCTGTTCGTATCTGGCCTTATACTAGTACTACTACTCATGTTGTTCATTTCCTGGTTGAAAGAGCTGCTTCTTCATCAGGCCCTTGGACTTCTATCTTGGAGACAGATGGAGGCACTTACACTTCAAGTCAATGGAAACAATGGAATTCTTTAGCACCTTCTCCTCGTTCTTCATTGTTCCGATTGACTGCATACAAGAGAGGAACAGGATCAACTTATGTGAATGAACTTCAGTATCTTGTTTGTAATCGTGC
>NW_014568795.1:0-1851 GCF_000743755.1 Blastocystis sp. subtype 4
AATGAAGAGTTGGATCCAGTGGAAGTGAGTTGCCAACGATAATGAGGAAAGCCAGCAAGAGCAAGAGGAATGAGAGTGGAAATGGATTGTGTTTGAGTGAGATTGAGAAGGAGAATGGGTTGGTCCTGGGGATTATTGAAGCCATGAATGGAGAAGCCCCAAGAAGAGGAATCAGATCTGAGAAGATGGAATGAGTTCCATTTGCTTCCTTCGAGATTGTCAACAGTCCAATCAATATGAGTTTGAGGAGTGTTTGGATACCAAGTCATGAAGAAGGGATCTGAGATGTGAGAAGGAGTGAGTTGAGGATTGGAAAGAGAGAGTGAAGAATAAGAATCAAGGAGAATGGAACAAGTATCAACTCCATATACTCCAGCAGCATCAAATACAACAGGTTGAGTATCAGGAGTATTGAAAGGACGATGAATCTCAAATGCAATGAGATTGAGTCTTGAAGAGTGGATAGAATGATATGGAAGTGAGATGGAAGAGAAGCATCATGAATGAGAATGGACTCAGTTTCTTGATCAAAGTACTGAGCGATATTGAATCGAGCAACTCGATGAGCATTGAAGTAGACAACGACTCCTCCAGTGTATTTGAGTTTGACATTGAGGACTTGATAGAGATTGAGAGAAGGAATGGAGAAGGACTTGCGGATGAAAGTGGTGATGAATGAAGTGGGAGGAATAGCAGATGGTTGAAGTGAGTTCCATGAGGAGTCATCAAAGGAGAGTGAGTTCCAGTGATGAGGGCATCATTCTGAAGGACCTTCCATTGAGTGAGTTCCATTTGGAATGGAATGTTTGTAGAGAAGACATAAGTGAATGAGTTATCAATGAATTGAATTCCCGTTCCTATCTCAATATCATTGATTGTGATAGAGAAGTCATAGAGTGTAGAAGAGTCATGATTGGATTTCATAGAGTTGTTGTAGAGGTGATTGAGTTGGAATGAATAGATGGTTTGATTGAGACAGAGATCAATGAAATGATATCCAGAGACAACAAGGAAGGGATCTGAAGATGCAATGAGAGTGGATTGTGGATTGAGATTGGAATAGATTCCATGATAGAGATTGATAGGATTGAGAATGAAATCGAAGAGTGATGAGACCTTGAACAAGAGTACAAGTTTGAACAGAGAGTGAGAAGGAGATGGTTGTGTTTCCTCCAGTGATTCTAGTTGCAGAGATGGAGAATTGAAGAGGAGTGGTGATATTGATGAATGATCCAATGATCCAACCATCATTAGGATCGAAATGGAGAAGGAGTAATAGAGAAATGATAGTATCCAAGAGTGGGAGGAGAAGGATGATTGAGAATGGAAGTGGAATAGAGAGTGAGAGATTGAATGGTCCATGAACAATGAGGATCTATCATATCAGCTCACACAATGCATACTACCGAACATCTCTTCGATAAGAAACATATTACTTGAATTGACTTATTATATGGATGCATACAATGGATTGTAATCAAAACAGTTATTACAGTAGTCATAATCCATCAATGAGTTAGAGAGGATGTGCGTTCAGTAGTATATAGTGTAAGCTAATGATTAAGGATTATTAATAATTGAGATAGAAGATAAGACTGTAGAAAAAATGATTTGAAAAAGTGATTTCCATTACTATCTATTGAGTGAATATGGGAATGGATTGAGAAATGAGAATAGAGATGATTCCCGCGGTATGAATAAGTGAAATGAAATAAGCCAATAAGTCATAATAACATAGAAAGAATGATTGAAAATAAGAATATGAGTGTAGATAATGTTGAATCAATATCAAAGAAGATGAATGGAGTAGAATGGAGAATGAAGTGGAAAGAGTACTTGAAAGAGAGTGTA
>NW_014568794.1:0-1846 GCF_000743755.1 Blastocystis sp. subtype 4
TTCTAATAAACCAATATTCCATTTCATACTATCATTTCTTTCATCTTCAACACTTAGTATCATTCTTCTCTCATTCTATTGTCAATAGAATCTCATCAACTATCTATTCATCTCTTTCAATCATTTCTGTTGATTCTATCTATTTCTGCTGTTACAATGAATCTGTGATAACTGATAGAATGATAACTGTCCATTTCATTGATACCAGATCAAAGAACTCTTATTCAACGATTCTCTCATCTTCTATTCAATTTGAGAATCATGAATAGAACAAACAAGAAGAGTCGAATCACAAATGAATCCTCCTCTCATTGAACTACAAATGCGAATAGGAAGAGGATTGATTAAAGGATTCTGTATCATATCAAAATGGATTGTTTCAGAATAGAGAATAAAGAATCATATTGCTTTCACTATCAATCCAAGAAAGAAACCTCATAATTGCTTTCATTCAAACAACAGTATTCAATATCACTACTATTACTCATTCAAAGACTAGATTCATTCAATCTCTTTTTGACACTTTCATTAATCCTATATTCATTCACTGCTTGTACTGATACTTTCCTCTTCCAGTGAACAAAGAACATATCAGTTGTGTAATTCACTTTAATCATTGATGCTCCAGTCACCATATGAACTTGAACAAATGGTACTCTTAGAGGATTCACAATCATCTTTTGTCTCATTGTAGTGATGATTGGACCCACTTTATTACAAATGGATTCAATATCCAATGTATTATTGAAATCCCATTGTCTACAAGCAACAAATGCACTATTCACTTGAAAAGAATCAGCATTTGGATATAATTGATCATATTGTTTAACTACATCGATTACTCTCATTTCTGGATTGATAGGCATAAAGAACTCATCAACATCATTGAAGATCACAAACTTGGATACTCTTCTATATCGACGATTACATGATGATAATGCCACTTGTTGTTCAAGAAAAGATAAATGATGAATATATGAGAACTCTAGAAGAGAAAGAACACCGATTTCAATGTATTCATGAAGTTGATCCTTCCAATAAGAATACAGATCATTGGCATAGATTATGTTCAATACCATTAGCAAGATGATATTCCATCCATGATCGTACCAATGATAAAGGAACTGATGATATGGATGTACAATAGATAATACATTGGTTGTTCTGGTTTAGGAGCATAGGGTGCAACAAAGACATACGAATCAGTCACATTTGGTATCTTGATGGAAAACTCAGAATCTCTTGAAGAACAGGATGAATTGAATACAAATGAGGAGAGAATGACATGTTTGTGATGATCTCGTCCAATTGAATTATCAACTGTTTCTCCATGGAAGCAGAGATTGGATTATTCAAGAACTGTTGTTTATCTGATGATAAGTATCGAAGATTAAACACTGCATCCAGATGAAAATGATTATTCTCACAATAGGTGAAAGAATCCATCAGAATGGGTATTTGTCTTTCAGAGGCATTAGACACTTGATAATAATAAGTAGATGGTAATGATCTATCTGAATGCCATCAATAATCGAAGTGAGAAATGAATGGTATTAATGGAACTATCCACTCTATGTTGAATTCCTCTTAAGAGAATACCGAGAATATGAGAATAAGTAGTGAAGTAGGAATAATGAGAGAACAAGCAATAGCATTGAATGAGAATAAACACAGTGACAATAGTTCATTTGGAAAGTATTCCTTTCTAATGAATATCACATATGTGATTATTCTATCTCATTGATCAAAGATGCCATTCAACTCAATCTCATCAATACCACAAACATCACCATTCCTATTAACAATCCACATACTACAATCAATTTCAATAATCATATTCAACTCC
>NW_014568793.1:0-1885 GCF_000743755.1 Blastocystis sp. subtype 4
CCTCTCTCTGTAGGAGGTTATTCATGGAAGATCATTACCATTTTCGATGTCATCACTGAATACAAAGGAGTAGTGTTATGGACAGATGCAGGAAGTATCCTTGGAAACATTGATAAGGATATTCAAAGTGCCAGAATGAATGGTTTCTATTCCAATTCTGCTGGACACAGTATCAGGAAATGGACTCATCCTGGTACATATCAGTATCTTGAGGAGATGAAGTGGATCACCGTTATGAATTCTACTAAAGACAAATGGTGTTGTAGTGGTGGATATCTGATTATTGACTACAGGAATAGAACAGTGATGGAGAATATCATATATCCAACAGTCAAGTGTTCTTTGACTAAGAAATGTATCACTCCTATTGGTAGTCATCGAAGGAATCACAGACAAGATCAATCAGTTATCTCCATTTTCGTTCAGTCCTTGGGCATTCATCAAGCATGTGATCCTCAGCATCGTTCATCAGTTAGTTTTCATCAAGATGCTGAGAAGCGTAACAATCGAATTGATACAGACAGACGATTCCTTCAGACATTGAAATCCAAATACAATATCACAATCAATGCTTTCGATTCTGTATAGAGAATCATATGCTATTCTATAACTGATGTTCTTCTATTTGTTTTAATAATGAAACACATAATAACTGTAACAACAATGAAAGCATATTATTTCTATGATGAGTTGTCAAGGAAGAGTATTGTTTGTATTCCTTATTGTCTATATTGCTATCAAAAGGTATTATTATCTGTATTCTAATAGTGAAATCCAATCAATTCAATTAAGAAGGAGTAATGATAACATTCTTTTAGTGATGTCCATTACTACACAAGAAGATGTAATCCATTATCAAAGTCTTAACAGTAGATTCCATCACCTAAACTGATTAATACAATGAATTCATTGTCCATCCTTCAAAGAGAATACTCATTCAAAGGAGTGATTATTGCTTCATCTCCGAATGTGACTGATTATGCACTAGCATTGAATCTCACAGTTATTAAAGAAGTGGAAAGCAATCCTTATGGTCTTCCTTTTCTCAATTCCATTATCAATTCATCAAAATCACTGTTCAATGCTTCATTCTATGGATACATGAATAGTGATATCCTATTGAATCCATTGATAATCAAAGAAATGACTCTTGTAAAAGAAGCGATTGATAATGGATTGCTTGTTCCACCAGTAACAATAGTGTTTGGATTGTGATTGTAGTTGATGATAGGATCGAGAGTTGGAAATATCAACATTCATGAAAACATGATTTCAAATCTTACAATAGAATCATACTTCAAAGCAGTATCTAATCTAAGTGAAGAAGTTAGAATGCGAAGTCCAACTGGTTGTGTACTGGTTCTTAATGTATCTCATTCTAGGATATCTTCATCTATACTCCCACATATCCTCTTCATTTGATAGCCAATGCTGTTGTTGGAAGAAGGTGGATTGATTACATTGCAACATCTCATCCACATTCACTTGGATTGACTTTAGTTGATATTTCAGAAGCAGGTGAGCTTGTAGGATGGTAATAAGTGTAGCTATCCATTATCATCAGGGATTTGATAATTATCGACTTCATACTCGCAAGAAGGAAGAGAGAGATGTATTGTGGAATCGAAATATTCGCAAAACTCAGTTGTATACACTTAGGGAAGCAGATTATCGTCTATGTCCCAATTTGACATTCATTATTCCTAACTACAAGAATAATGTGACCTGCAATCGAATCTATGATGTTTATCATAAACAAATGGAAAGTACTAAAACTGATTACATGATCTTGTTGATTCGATCACACAGAACAGAATAGTCTATTCATCACTTCATTCATCTCTTCACATACTGATTCCATCTCTCCAATAATACATGTTTGATG
>NW_014568792.1:0-1841 GCF_000743755.1 Blastocystis sp. subtype 4
CTATTACCAGCAAATGGCTTATTATCAGATGGCTTATCAGCAACAGATGATGGCTCAACAGGGAAAGAAGTGAATATGATTGCTAGCATTCTGTTTGTTCATACCCCTGTTAAATCAAATTGATCCACATGAATCAACAAACATAGAACAAATGACACACTATTCCCGCTTTTCCTCAACAGCTACTTCAGGTGTTACAGGAGCAACTTCCGCCACAGCAGGAGCTGGAGCAGCTTCAGGTTTTATAGATTCCTCTTTCTCTTCCTTCTCAATCTTTTCTTCTTCCTTCTCTTCTTTCTTTTCCTGCTTCTTCTCTACCTTTTCTTTCTTTTCCTTTGGTTTTACAGCCTTCTCCTTCTTCTTTGGCTTCTCCTCCTCCGAACTTGATTCAGTCACACTCTCTGAACTATCTGACTCGTCATACTCTGAACTATCCGACTCGTCACTCGACTCTGATTCCACTTTCTTTGCTTTCTTATTGTCCTTCTTCGACTTCTTTGACTTCTTCGACTTCTTCGATGTCGATGAAGAGAACGATGGAAGTGTAGTTAAAGCACTCACAAGAGCCTGATTGGACTCCTGGATTTGACGTGACTCTTCCTTAGCGCGACGATCACTCTGCTTCATTAACTCCTTTGATCTCTCCTTAATTTCACCCTTCTTGATCTTTGCCTCCAAATGTTCAATCAACTCCTCATTCACATTGTCAGTCTTGTCCTTTAACACATAACGATCCACATATTTCTGACCGAAACGGAAACCCAGCTGAGTTTTCACACGCTCAAATGCGGGCATGGAGAAGAACTTAGTAAAATAGAGAATTGAGGCTAGTTCAGACTCATATTCAGAAGGGACATCCTTGCTCTTTGCAATAACCTTTACATTCTTCTGCACATTCTTTACTAATGGGACGATAGCATCAAATGCCTTAGCCTGGTGCTCCAATACAAGGAGAGTAGTGGTACAGGTCTTAATCTTCTCCTTGTCACCTCCAAGACAAGCATGATAAGCCTGTTCTGCTGCATGATCTACCTTTTCCTTCAATCGCAGATACTCCTAAGTGTAATAAAACTACTACCAAAGAAATACGGTCACAAGATCATCCGTCAAAGCAGCCACCTGCGTTTTGAACTCACTTGCATTCCAGGACTTCACCGTAAGCTTCCAAAACGGGATCTTCTTGATGAGGTAGGACGGTTCGGGAACTATCTCTCAACTACTCTCGGTACACTTCACCTGCTGCCTTAAGAGCTTTCTCTGCTCGATCAACGTAAAGCTGGGCAAACATAATGTGATTTTATGATAAAACACAAAGACACATGTATAGAAATAACAAACTATTTATCTATCAAGGAATAGAATCACTACAATGTGCCTATGTGATTGTGTTTTTCTCTGGTGATCGCGATTTCTATTCTCCTACTGAACCATTGAATTGTATAGGCTTTAGTACGGGTATCAATGCGATATTACCTCCTTCCATCCACTCTTATACCAATACGGTGTCTGGGCTCAACTGCTAGTGTTGGTTTTGCAAGGAGGGCTGCGTACTGTTCTATTACTGTAACGAATAAGTTAGTTTTGTTTTGATAGAATACGGCCATTTCTTATTCTATTGCCCAATAATCTCCATATTTCAGTGAAAGAATGGTGTATTATTGGGACATTGTCGATCAGAACTCTTTTCTCGATTTCCCCTTTTCCTCTAACTCACATAACTCTATTCTCTTTAGCTATGCTTACTAGTACGTTACAATATTCCTTTAGATAATTGTTGTAGAGGCTGCTCGTGCTCTTAAGCCTACTTTCATTCGTTCCTTTGCTACCAGCCGCTGGGCTGC
>NW_014568791.1:0-1834 GCF_000743755.1 Blastocystis sp. subtype 4
ATAAAGAATTGGTCTGTTTATGTGGATCTAAACATTGTAATGGAAGAATGAATTATCCTGTTTATTAGACAAATCACACATATTTCAGTTCTCTAAATTGCAGCATTATCAAATGAGCTAAAGCCATCATATTCAAGTACGAGGCGTGTCATATCTTTCACCTTTTTTATTATGACAGTTGTAAATGATTACAGTGTATATAAACATCTTTATCAATATGGTAATGTAAATGGCATAGCTAACAAGTTGTGGGGCAAAACATTTGGGTGGAGGTAATGATAACACAGCTAGATTCAACACCTTTTTGCTGGTTTATACTAATTACATAGTCTTGCACATAATTCACAAAGATCCACGATACTATTCCTAATTCTTTTTTCTTACCAGATAGCTGTTCGAATTGTTGATTTGTTCAAGGTAATAGTATATCGTTGATACCGGTTTAACTTGGTTACACCGCCCATTCATGCATTTATACTTTCAATCTATGCAACTGATGAGTATATCACAATCCATTAATGGATTTGTCAAATGAGGGTTTCATATTTTAATGGTGGTGAAGTGTATCGGAGACAACATGGTTGATGGAACACCAACAAGTAACACTGCAGCTACAGGAATCGCTACAGTCTATGGCTATCATTGAGTGATTCGTTCTGCTAATGATGTTACCATATCGCATGTGTTGGGTGTTGAAGTCCATCCTGTGGATCTTGCAACTACTGTGTCCATCAGTTTTATGGATTTCCCATGTTCATGGCTGGTTTGAGTTCAACAAATGGATGCTTTATCGTTTCCAATGATATGACTGTTTCAACAACGGGATTTCCAAGTCCGGATTACTCTCTATCGTTACAAGAAACACTTCAGTTTATCTCTTCTCCTCTTGCTAACTTTCGAGATTTCAGAATCTATTCTTTTTTCCATTTCTTTCCTTATGTAGCCTTATAAGTCCTACCTCAAGTACTAGTAGTTTTTCGGTTGAAGATGCGACGTCAACATCATCTAGTTGGCAGACTGTTCTCTCAATTTCTGAACAAACTTATGAACCAAGTACATGGGCTCAATGGGATTTAGTGAGTGTACTTCCCAAGTATCCTTTAATGCGATTCAATGGTCAATCATCGCAGTCTGAAAGTGTGTATGTTTATGAGCTCCAGTTTCTTGCTTGTAATTGTGCTCCTTCTACCAGTAAATCCTATCCTCAAACTCAGTATTCCTACTACAGTACTTATGAACAAGTGAGTATTACACCAATAGTGTTGGTTTCTATGGTTGTAGTATGCCTCCTGGCATTCTTTCAGGTGTGACAATGGATGCCAATACCTGTACCATTTCTGGAGTATCAACTGTTGCCTCTCTATCGACATCCTATCAGATTACATCAACAATGGGAACAGCTCCACTTCCGACATCAAAGGGTATTACATTCACTGAGTGTTCTGGAACATTCTATAAGATTGTTCGAACTTACAAGACCAGTCCTCAGAATGAGTATTTCAGAATTCGTGATACATCAAATGATAACATTGTGTATGAGATTCAATCAGGCCATTCTCATCCTACCAGTGAAGATTGGACTCATTATCTCTGTCTCAATGTTGATCGATTTGATGTCACCTTTGATTCCACATCTACCTATTGGTCATCTGGTTCATATTATTACATGTATTCTATGTTGCCTGATGGTGAAGAAGAGATAGTTCTGAAAGGACGATATGATGCCAATCAAGATAATGTTCATAATGTGTATGTTCGTCGTCCTTCTATCAATCATTCAGAACAATGGTATTATAAGATGGGTGAAGTGCCTACCAATTGGTTTGGTGATGAT
>NW_014568790.1:0-1833 GCF_000743755.1 Blastocystis sp. subtype 4
TTGAGAGTGATACATGAAGTGTAGTAGAAGGGATAATGATTTCTATTGTGATTATCATACAATCAACATTACTCCATATATTGATCACAATCAGAAGAAAGAATCTGAATAGTTTTAGAATGAGTCTATTGGGTTTGTATTGTATCAGATATCGTGATCTTCTGTGTTTGGTTCTAATTAGTGCGATATGAGGTATAACTCACGAAACAGCAAATACAATAAAGATCATTTACGAATTCTTCTCTTTGTCACTGCTTTATAGTTAGCTGACCATGAAATGAATCGTTCAAGAGAATCAGCATCTCATTATCAGTCATATATTTATCATACTTATACACGTCAATTCACTCACATGAAGGAAAGATTTATTCATATGTATTTGTGTTGATAATAGTAGTGGGATATCTTCATTATATCCCATCAGCAATCATTACCATAGAGTATCACATTGTCTACGGAGATGAAATTCTGACCTTCTCCTTTAAGCAGCGATAGGGAAGGGAGATCTAATCAATCACTAGCATCATCATTCAAACTATTCATTGTTAATGTAATCGACATATTATCATTGTTAATACAAGCCAGGGCCTCGTATCCAAGTGTGATGGATTGAAGTCGAATCAGATCTCATTTGTAATTCATATCAAGTATGTTACTTTGGAATACGATTGTGGAACAGTCACGAAAAGCTTGATATCCCATTTCAAGAGAAGTGAGAGAATGAAGATCAGCAAGAGTGAGTGACAAACAGTGCATACAAACTCCTCCTTGAATCACAAGGGATTCAACAGAAGAGGAGATATGTTTCATAGCACTACTATTTGATATCCACTTCACTGATGGATGAAGAGATTTCCAGTGCCTGGAAGGAGATACCGAATGATTAAGAGTGATTTTGTATTCAAGAGCATCAGCATCTCAATAATTAGCAATCCATTAATCATACTGCAACTCTGTAATGTTTGTATTCCTCTAAATGGATTGTTGATCTGAATTCCTTCTTCAGTAAGTGATGGAATGTCTAATTCAAATACAATAATCAATTGTCACAGTCCAATATCACATTACCTATATTCCAGAAATTACCATATCCCTGTAACAGAGAAAGAGAAGGAAGATCTGATTAATTACTCATATCATTATTATTATGCTTTTCATTATCAATGAATTCCACTCACTCGTCTTTTTTATACCTTGAATAGCAAATGGATCAAGAATAATGGATTCGAGTCGAGGCATATCTCATTTATCATTCATTCAATAATCCATACTCTCAAATGTTATTGATTGACACTTATAGAATGTTTTTTTCTTCAACTGAATAGATATAAGAGATGGAAGATTCTTCAATTCAAGTCCTTGACACAACCTAAATGAATACTCATCGAATTGAACTTCTCTCAAACGATCACAATTCATTATCGAACATTTACTCACGTTGTTTGTATTGTGTACGGAATGAAAGCTGAACATTCTAAATACCACACTTTCCAATTCATTCAATCCATTAATAACAAATATAGTTGCTGTCTCAAAACAATGTGCTCCAATCTCAAGTCTTTTCAACGGTACCAAGGGACAATTCAATACACAGGACGAAATCGCTGGATTGAGAAGCTTGTTTGCAATCAAAACGGAGTCAACAGATCCATATAAGCATAGATAGGAGTAGCATTCACATTGAACTGGTTTTTCAACAGTGATACCCTTATCATCTTTGAAGTATCCATCATGTTCAATCATTCCATTTCGATCATACAATAATCCATATCCATTCTTCAATCCATCATAATAACAACCACAATACTTCTTCAAACCAATATCATTCCAATA
>NW_014568789.1:0-723 GCF_000743755.1 Blastocystis sp. subtype 4
CATGAACACAATCATAAGAAGAGTGAACTAGAAGATGGAATAGTCATTCTTTCTATTGTGGTACAGGATGATCTTAAGAATATGATTCATAGTAGTATTAGATTCTTCTCTGATGTAGGTCTGATCACTGAAGAAAGAGTATCAATCTGTGTCATCTCATGCTAATCTGTGTCATATTCGATTCAATCACAAATACACTTGGAAATCAGTTGTACTTCCTTGATCATCTTAACAAACTCACTTACAATAACTATTCAAACTGATCGAAGTGATCAAGATGTGGGATGAAGAAGAACAGGATGCTTGAACTATACTATATATTTTGACACTAATTGATCTGCTGCTAACAAGGTGTCTAACAATTGCGAGTAACATCAAGAATGGACTAGTATTGAAGTAGGGTGTTGAGGTACGTCACATATAGATTTCAAGGTCCATAACTTGGTTCGAAAAAGCAGACAATCAGCCGAATGAAGAAGTGATAATGAAGATTCCTTTACCATTTCGAGCAGATTGCTGGGATAACAATAAACTGAATGAATTGATTCTTCAATCTAATAAGATATACTATACAATAATCATTCAAATCACACCAATACTGTCTTCAATACCAAATGTGAATTAATCATGTTTGATAAAGGATACTATACCTACCTCACATCATTGTTATTCTCAATCAAATGCAATACATATCACTCTCAATACCAATTCTGACTCCAGTTA
>NW_014568789.1:733-1852 GCF_000743755.1 Blastocystis sp. subtype 4
TACAGCTTCTATGAATGCTCCATCTCCTATACGTATCCTTTGATTTGTCAATGGATTCAATACTCTCTTTCTTTCCTTCGATTCTTCTTCTTTACTCCATGAATCTATTTTGAGATCATATTTGTACTTTTTGAATTCAATCTATCGTGTTTCACTGACTTATACTTCATATCATGACTCTTGGGATTGAGATTTGATATGTAGAATTCCTTATTCCTTTATTTATACAAAGTGAAATCACATCTTTAAATGAGTTCAAAACTGACATACATCAAACAGGAATATTCGTTCATCTTATCAATCATTCCCATCTGTCTAACATTCAAACGTTCATACTTACCAAACTTGTATTGAATACACTTCCTGTTAAGATCAAATCTACTCTACCATCCTTCAGATCCATTATCATTTAGATTAATAAGGGCTTGAAGAGAAGAATTCGAAATGGTATCTCCAGTCATATTAACTATCTTGAGAGTTTGAATAAAGATAATTGGGAGTATTCTTAGGAATCATCTCCATGGTTGGAGTTCTTGTAGAATGAATTGAACAATTCTTCTTTGAGATTACAGTGAATAAAAAGAATCGTTCGTATCATATAATTAAGGATTAGATTAATATATTCAATACTCTTCCAATTCATCGATACACTTTGATTGCATTTCTCAACAAACAGATTCTTAGATGAAGGATTGTGAAACATGTTCAAATCTTATGGTACTGTTTATTCTTGAGTGTTTTCAAGGATCCCTCGTGAGTTCTTATCTTAATTGAAACCATTCTAGCTATAACCAGAACTACAAAACAGAATAGGATTACACCACCAATAATCATCAATACTATCGCCAAGATTGTGAATCTCTTCACAACAAGAGTCAAGGTTGTCTCTTCAGATCCCACTTCATTCCATACTTGAATAGTGACATCAATAGGATCTCCTAAGGTACTTGGAATACCTGAAATCTCTCCTGTCATCTCATTCAGTTCTATACCATCTCGAACAACACTTGAAGTCATACAGAATCGAGGAGCATCTCCCTGAACACTGGGAATCACTGTAAACGACTTTCCTCGAACCAGTCTGTATGAAGACTTCGGATACTGGAACAGAGACAAAGG
>NW_014568788.1:0-1831 GCF_000743755.1 Blastocystis sp. subtype 4
TGATATTGGAAAGTGATGATTGATGATTGGATTTGAATTAGATATTCCATCACTCACTTCAGAAGGAATGCAATTGAGAAATACTTATTCTTTTGGTATGATGAAAAATGAAAACTCATTCAATGAAGTGAATGTTTTGAGCAGTTCAAGTATGATTGATTGATTGATAATGATTGAGATGCTGATGCTCTTGAATACTACATCATTTTCAACAGTCACGTTACTCCTTCTGAACGCTCATTATCCTTACATCCACCAGCATTCTGGATATCAAGAATCGATCAAATGAAGGAGATATCTACTTCTGTTGAATCCATTGTGATTCAAGGCGGAGTAGGAAAGGAAGAGAAGTCATTTTCTCTCTCAGATTTTCCTTCTCTCATCATTCTTGAAATGGGATGTGGTGCATTTGAGAAGTGTCATTCAATAGTATTTGAGAGTATGAATGATAAAATGAATGACGAATGAGATCTGATTCAACTTCAATCCATTACTTTAGGAGAAGTAGCTCTATATGGTGATTTAAATACACTTAAGTCGAATGTATTGATAATGAAGAGTATGAATGATAATGATATTGATTGATCAGATCTTCCTTCTCTGACTCTTTTCAAAGGAAATGGTTACAGTTTCGTGAATATAAGGATATTGGAGAGTGATGATTGATGATTGTATCTGAATTAGATATTCCATCACTCACTGAAGATGGTATTAAGATGACTGATGATGCATTTAGTAAAGTGAAAGAATTGAATAGTTCGAGTATGATTGATTGACTGATAATGATTGAGATGCTTATTCTCTTGAAGATTGTATCATTCTCAATAGTGGTGATATAACTCCTTCTGAACATCTATTGTCTCTTCATCCATCAGGATTCTGGATATCAGACGTTAGTCAAATGGAACAGATTTCTAATTCTGTTGAATCGATTATGATACAAGAAGGAGTAGGAAAAGAAGAAGGGAGATTCATTCTCTCCAATCTCCCTTCTCTCATATCCATTCAATTATATCGTACTGCATTCGAGACGTGTGATTCAATAACATTTGAGAGTAAGAATGATTGAGTGAATGATGAATGAGATCTGATTCGACTTCAATCCATCAAACTTGGATATGGAGCTCTTAAGGGTGGCTCTCACTTTGGTTTTGGTTTTGCTCTTGCTGACTCGAATGAATGATAATGAAGAGTATGAGTGATAATGATGATTGATTGATCAGATCTTCCTTCTCTGACTCTATTCAAAGGAGATGGATTGCATTTCTGTTGTGTACGGAAAGTGATATTGGAGAGTGATGATTGATGATTGTATCTGAAATAGACATTCCATCACTCACTGATGAAGGAATACAACTGAATAGTGCATTCAATGATGTGCAAGAGTTAAACAGTTCGAGTATGATTGATTGATTGATAATGATTGAGATGCTGATTCTCTTGATCAATTCATTCGACAGCATAGTTGGATAATGCAAAACAAGTAGAAAAGGTAAAATGAATGCAAACATAGTAGAATCTGTTTGTTGAATATGTTAACTGGATGTGATGTAGATGCCAGAAATGATTGACACCATTTCATCATGACGATCATTCACATCAACTGACCCAAACGCAAATCATTCATAGGAACTACTGAGATGTTCAAATGACTAAACAAAGCACACATTGTTCAATCTCATTCATCTCAAGTCAATAATTATTTGATTCATTCAAAGTGTATTCTCCTGAGGAATACAATTCAAAAGCAGAGAAGATGAATGAACCAAAAGAAGCAGTTCTATTCATAATCAAGAAGAATGCAAATGTTGGACACTTTGTTGGTGTGTTC
>NW_014568787.1:0-3296 GCF_000743755.1 Blastocystis sp. subtype 4
CACAAACACGTAATGGAGGAGCATCTCTATTCAACTTACCATGTTCATACAATGCTTTGAATATCGATTCTTTGTTACGCAAAGGAAAGATCACAGATCTTCTATTCTTGTCTGAGAAATCGATTGGAGTTGCACTCAATTTGCTTTTCATTTACTAAGTAAATGAACAAGTTGTTTGAGATACAAAACAAGTATGTGATGGATTGGCGAATTCCTGTCAATCTTCATATTATTGCCATAACAGTACTTACGAAACGGATCAACAAATCGATTCNAATATGTTGTGATCAAGTTGAAAGATGTAAGGAACCAGCAAAGAAATCAGGATCATAAGCTATGTTCTCTTGTGTTGATTCTGGTATTCATCATCTACTCTCATTCACACAATGACTCTTTCAGAACGGTGTTTCATCCACATACTCGGTCACCATTAGGATGTAACTTATGAATGTGAAATGGTGTCATTCTCAGGGAAACTTCGTGTTGCCAGGGTGTATGGTTGATTTCATGAAGAAATCACCCTACTATTCTCCAACAGGAATAGTGGTTGGGTTCATGAGCTGTCAAGCAATCACTCGAGACTTGGACACTCAGGAACTAGTCCAAGGCCTTATGGTATGGACGTTAATTGCCCTCTATGGCATCTATGTAGTGTTTATCAACAACCCTTGTTTTCATTACTAACAAACATTTCCATCACTTCTTTCGTAGATAATAACTCCACTGTCGAATGAATCGATCAAGAGAATAAGAATCTTAATCAACATTAATGCTTTAATCATACTTGAACTATCCAATTTGTTCACTCTATTGAATGCGAGTTTCAACTGTATTCCTTGTTCAGTGAGTGCTGGAATGTCTAATTTCAAATCAATAGTATATCATCACTCTCCAAAATCACTTTGCCTATGTACTTGAAATTCCCATAACCTTTGAATAGAGATAGGGAAGGAATATCTGATTAATCAATAATCAGTTTCATTCATACTCTTCATTATCAATCTATTCGATTTGATAGTATGTTCATCACTTTCAAGAGCATCTTTTCCAAGAGTGATGGTTTGAAGTCGAGTCAGATCTCTTTATCATTCATTCAATCATTCATACTATTGAATACTATCCATTTACAATTACAGAATGCACAACGATCTAATTGAATGGATATGAGAGAAGGAAGATTCTTACATTCAAATGATTTATACCAATAGAATGAATCCTCTCCAAAATGGATTTCTCTTAACTGATCACAATTCATTATCAAACATTTGCTTCCTATCCAATTCTTAAAGTCTAATGAAAAACTCATATATCCAATGGTCATACTCTTCAATTCATTCAATCCATCAATTACAAACTGTTTCACTTCATCAAAACAATTATCTCCAATCTCCAATCTCTCAACTCCTTTCAAGCAGTCAGTATTAAATACACTCAAATTATATCCATAACCATTTCTAAACCTTTTCATGCTTCCCGCATACTTACCTTTCATCCATATTCCACTTCTCACTACTTCTCCATTCTCATTCAATTCTTCTCCAGCTCCATCTCTCAATCCATTCTTCCATTCTCCAATATACACTGGATTCATTTCTTTGAATTCACTTCCATATCCATCTCTCTTTCCATTCTTCCATCCACCGTAGTACAAAACATCCTCTCCATCAATTCCATACTCACTTCCTTCTCCTTCTCGAATGAATCCTTTCATCATATCTCCTTCAAGTCCTCCTTCATATACTCTCATTCCATTATCATCATATTCTATCATCAAATCTCCTTTCCATTCTCTCAATACTCTCATCATTACTCCATTCTTGTATTCACATTCTCTAACCAANCTTCCTCCTTCATACTCAAAACACTTACCATTCTTTCTCCATTCATTATCATATTCACTCACACTCAACAAATCTCTATTCTCATTTATCTCTGAATAGAATCCTTTCATTCCTTCTCGTTCCTTCAATTTCGAAACTCGCTTTCCATTTCGATACAATCCTCTCCATATCTCATTTCCATCATCATCATATTCTATCCACATTCCAACTTCCTTTCCTTTTGATACTCTTCCTTTCAATACTGTTCTACCATACTTATTCCTCTTTATCACTTCTCCTTCACATTCATCATTCACAAACATCATTATCATAAACACTGTTCCATTCTCTCTCACAATCAATCCAATTCCTTCTTTCTTTCCTTCTTTCATTTCTACTCTCATTCTGTATCCATTATCATCTATCATTAATCTCATTATTGCTTCTCCATTCAATTCATCACCATTCTTCATTTCAACACTCTCAATTTCATAATCACCAAGGAATTCAAGACATGAACTACAATTCCTAACATTGATGTTGCTCATATCAGTCTAAGAATCAATGTTGTTTACATATTAATGAAAGCATAGTCAATATCAATACTAATTCTGTCATCATTCATGCGACAATTCGGATCCCCAAATACGCCATTCCACATTAGCCCATTTCATTCATTTCAATCCACATTCACTTTCATTCATATCTCACTATTCTACTATATTCTACTATCATCTCTTCATTCCTATTCAATATTACTGAATACAATCACGGGAATATCATTATCATCATTCATTACTCATATCATTCATTTCTTATTTCCATTTATATCTACACTCTCATATCATATCAATTCTATTCATATCTCACAATTCATGTCAATCACTTTCTCACTTATTTCCAATCACATCAATTTGTTATCATTTCATTAATTCTCATCCATTTATTTCTTCATCACTAATTCTTTCATATGATTGTTGTTGATTGTAGTATCAATCATCTCATTCTATTCTTTACATTCTGTTTCATTCTTCATTCTACTCTCATTTCTAGTTATCCTTTCTTACTCTATTCAATGTTCATCTAATCAAGATTATGTTAAGATCACTAAGAAAACTGGTAATTATCCTAGTCAAGAGTCATTTGAGATTGTATCTGGATCATCTACTCTATTCACTTCTCCTTCATGTGTTTATAGTAATCAACAATATGTGTATGAAGTCTGTTTGAATGCTTCTTCTAATCATATCTACACTCTTATCATGAAAGATTCAGCTAGTGGGGGATGGTGGTATGATGGATTTATCTCAATGAATGATATCAATGATAATACTATCTTCAAGAACATCATGAGAGAGGGTGTTAGTGAAGAGAGTAATCAATTTGCTCTCTATTCTCCTATCAATAAGAATGATACTTGGAGATACAGTGATAGTTATCATTCTCTTTGGAATACCAATTCATTCAATGATAATC
>NW_014568786.1:0-1810 GCF_000743755.1 Blastocystis sp. subtype 4
ACAGTTCCTGCAGGAACTCAATTCACATTCATCAGACAAGAAGAAGAAGAATCAGGTGTTGAACCACATGTGTTTACCTTAACTCAAAGTTCTACGTGTACAAATGGTGGAGCTTCCTCTGGATTACTTAGTCAAATCAGAGGGTTGATTGGTAGTTACTATAATAACATTGGTGGTGATTTTGCATTCACTTCATTTCTGATTTATGGTAAAGCTCATTGTTCATCTATTCGAGCTGGAGGATCTTATGGTGTTTTCAAGTTTGGAAGAGCAGGAGAAGGAAGTCCTGAATTGTTGGATTATGTAACACTACCAGAAACATTCCTTTCTTCAGAATGGTATGTATTCAACAAAGTGAATCCCACATTCACACTTCCTAAAGGATACTATACTCAAGAAGAGGAATGTTCATATGTCAAATCAAGTGTTGAATCTTTGAATGTGTGGGGTACAGTGATTAATAAACCATGTTGGAGTACTGTATTAGAAAGAAGGATTCAAAGGAATACAGGTGCTACATGCTGTTCATTGACATCTCATAATCCATTGTGGTTAGTGTATGAAGTTAACAATCAAATATTCAATACTGGATTATATACAAGTCTAAATCTTCATTTCATAGATCCAAATGAAGATATCAAGATGAATGTTAATCAACTTGAATACACAGGACCAGATGGGACATCTTGGATGGTTGGATTCACATCTCAACCTACTACACAAGAAGATTGTGTTGAACAGATGAATGCGATGTTTGCAAGCAAGGGATTAGCGATCTCATGGAAGAAACAAGAAACATGTTACTCAATTGTAGCTGATGAACCATTCAAACTTGGTGGATCATTCTTCTCAAATAGTCTATTGAAATCAATCAAACCAGGACATAACCAGACATCCCAAGTATGGACATGGAATTACTACAATGATGCTGTTTATGAGATTAGTGGATATGAAACCATTATGTCAAAGAAGGTTATCAACATCACAAATAGTAAGGAAGTGGCAAAGGTGTATTGTGATCTTGTGAAGAGTTATCATAGTTGTGATTGTTTGTTGACAAATCTTCATATTGTGGATTTGAAGAAGAACTACAGTTCATCACTGGAGTTGATTCCTATCAAAACATCCTTCAGAACAATCTCTGTAAAGGTAAGAGATCTAGATGATAAGGATTATTCATTTGCAGGAACCATCTATTTGAACATGTTGATATCATCTCTTCAACAGGATTGAAGCTTTGCTAATTCATTTTACTACAAGAACATAATGTTCTTCTTTTCTACGTAGTAGAAATTAGCTTTGCTAATTCATTTTACTTGTAGTAAAATGCTATTCAGTACAAACAATGATAAAGCAATATCAATCAATGATCCAGAAGCTGTGTATAAGAAGATTTCAGATCCAAGTTGGAAGGCACTATTCAACACAATTCAATCGAATGGTTGGCTGGGCAAACTGATTTCTTCTATGATCATGCGATAGATAGTGATGTGATTGTAGCTGTTCAACAACCTGTTAACAATGCCAAAGTGGTTGGTATACTGGAAGGATATACAGCGACAAATCACACATTTTCAGATAGAGACAATGATCTGAAAGATGATAATGGATTTGTGCATGAAAGTGAAGCATTAATCCAGTGTCTAACAGAGAACAATCTACTTGATCAACAACTCCAAGTGTTCCACAAAGTGAATAAGGATCATCCACATCGAATTGTATGGTCTAATGATCAGATAACTGAGAAGATATTCTATGCATCTGATTATCACTTCAAGGAATGTTATTATGTCATTGTGAATGATACTCA
>NW_014568785.1:0-1773 GCF_000743755.1 Blastocystis sp. subtype 4
CAGATGGCTGAAAGAGTATTTGGAGTGACTGAAGGAACTGTTGAAGAGAAGGCTCGAACTTGCATTCAAATGATTGATGATTTCTATTCGAAGGATTTGAGTGTTCCTACTCATATTAGTGAATGTGATTGTAGTCAAGACAAGGCATGGATTGATGAAGTTCATGCTAAGTTCACTGCTGGCAGTGTTCGTCTTGGTGAGGATGGAGATATTGATGCTGATGTTGCTTGTGATATCATTCGTAATAGTTATTAGAAATTGAGGTTGAAATTGTTTGTTGATATAGCAGATGGAAGTTTTGATAGAACTGTTGATTACTCAAAGATGTGACAATAAACATAAACAAGAAATTAACTCCTCTTACAAGGAAATCCATTTGTATCAACAGAGGAACAGTGAAAAAGCCTCTCTCCTTGATTCTCCAGCAAGTCAGCAAACTGAATCACACTTATAAACTCAGTAGGCAATCCCTCTTTCCCTACATATGCACCTAAAATGTTACCACAGACTGCTGCTACGGAGTCGCTGTCTCCACTGTGATTGACACATGCACACAAGGCCTCTTTAACATTTGTTCTATAACGCAGACAGCAATACAATGCTATCGCTAGATTTTCATCCGCTCTCCAACCCAGTCCCAACTTCTTGATATCCATATAAGGATCCTCTTGAGGAGTTTCGCTCAATTCTACTCCCCTTTTCAGAACAGTGTAGAGGGGCAGACCATCAGGTTGTGTAAGAAGATATTGAAAGCAATGATCGATTGCAGGTTTCATTTCCTCACCTTGTAATAATAGAGCGATAAGCATGCACATAACTCCAGCAGATAAATAGGCAGAACTATGACCATGGGTTAATGCAGCACAATCTCGACCTAACAGAAAAGCAAGTTTGGGATTCTTATAGCAATAGATCCCTATCGGAGCTGATCGCATGATTGTACCACATCGTACTCCCTCCGGTGCGGGATGATTAACTGAATACATTTCACCACTTAACAGAGCAGCAAAGGTTGAACCACCACGACACATTCGTTTATCAATTCCATTATATTCTAACAATTCATTCTTTTCCAATTCTTCTTTTAAATACATGTTTTCATACAAGGAAACGACATTCTCGTTCACTAAGGAGTTAATCCAACGCAAATAAGATTTATGTACTTCTTGAACTGTTTCCAAATAGTTACATCCCTTTTCATATGCATGTAATAACCCCTGTGCAGTATAGATTGTCATCTGTGTATCGTCTGTGATTAACGAAATTCCATCTGTAGTTTCCATGTGATCAAGTCCCTTCTCACCATAGATTTTCACAATCGTTGAATACGACTTATGCTCCACAGGGTAACCTAGAGCATCACCACAAGCTCCTCCAAGTAGCGATCCAATGATTCGTGACTGAACTGTGGGCATTAAATGAAAGATTTAGAGAGTAAAACCAATTCCAACAATAGCATCAATATGTGATTAAAATGTATTCTTTTCACTTTATGACTTCATAACCAGAGAAGAAATAGGCGAGAAGTATTGTGAGTAAATAGAACACTACATCATGATAGTACACGAGATTAGCATTCTTAATCATCATTGAATTCTAGAAATCAATCAACTCATCCCCGTGGAACTAATGATACACCTTTGGAAGTCAAACAATTATTAGTATTCTATCACAATAATGTCTATTCTTAATTTCAACTATCAGAATCCCACTCGTATCATCTTCGGTCAGGGACAAATTGCTGAAATATCAAACTACATTCCCAAGGATAAA
>NW_014568784.1:0-1769 GCF_000743755.1 Blastocystis sp. subtype 4
AAGTATGATGAGTTTGTTACAAACATGATTACTAAAAGAGATATCTATTGATTCACACAATAGTGAAATGATTATCACAAGTATGTGAAGTGATATCGATCTTCACTACAACACTATTGATTGTCAAATCGATATCATCTGGAATGATATCAACTATATCATTCACTCAATCTGATTCACCATCTGCTATCACAGTACTTATCACTTATTCACTTAATCGAATACAATTCTTCATCTTCATTCAAAGGCAAAATGCATCAATGAAGTCAGAACAGAGATGGCTGCTCTTACATTTCATTTCACTCATTCCTTGGATTTCTTCAATCTACTGCTGTTGATTCTAGATTATTGTATTTGTCTCTATCTTGTATTGAGTTCATGTATTCTCATCCCTCATGGATTGATCCAATCTGATCAAAGGAATGGTAATATGATGTTTCTGACACTTTGTCCATCCTCATCACCATTCCTAACTCCAATTCGGATGATATCTCCTTTTTGTTTGTTATCATATCAATAGAAGAATTGAACAATCTGAGGGAGGATCAATGAATGGAAGTTGTATGTGTTGAGATCATTCTTTGAAGGGATTATCTCTACTCACATATACTATTCAATATCTTTACATACTATCATCTACTCTATGCATTTTGACATTGTTAGTGATTGTTTGTAATCCTGTTATCATCATCATCTCATCTATATCCATCATTCCATTATCATTCCATCATTTTTGTACTTCATTCTATTATACAAATGTTGTTATGAGGTGGGAAACAACAAATGATTCCATTTGTATTCTGAATATGATAGTCTCATCACCTCTTTAACTAATTACTTCCTACTACCACACCTTCTGTTATCATTCATCATAATCTCTTCAGAAACAGTCATATTATCACTCAACTTGAGAATTCAAGATTCACAGATTATCCTTATTCATTATGTTGGTATCATACAATGAATCACATCATCAGTTGATTGTCTTATCTCAACTCTACACACAACAGAACAACACATTTAGTGGATAATCACTTACAGGTCTAGAAATCAATGATCTTTGTATTTCAACAAACAAATGGACTAGACATAAGAACTTCGGCTTCGAATAAACGATTCAAGAGCAACAGCATCTACATCTTATCTTCAAGTGTTAATCACACTCGTTGCATTCAATTCATAAACACTAGCAAATTGATAATCACCACTGCTAGTGATAATACCTGAGGAAAGAATTGGAATATCTACTCTCAACTCAATTCATTACTCATACTCTCCAAAACAACAGATCCAATATACCTGAAACAATACGAAGGGATTCGCATTGACACAAGAAGACTCAGATCTAATCATCATTCTTGCTTCTATTCATCACTCTTCATTGTTAGAGTGTTTCGATAATTGAAAGGAGCTGTGCTATTCGATTTACGATCATCTCTCAAATCCCCTTGAAATGCTCCTTCAAACAGATACATGGATTGAAAACATGTCAGATCTGATTATTACTCCTTCATTCAATCATTACTCTCAAATCGAACTGAATGACAACCACCAAATGAATATCTTCCAATAGATATGGATTCAAGTGAAGGTAAGTCTTTCAATCATTTGTCACACTCATTCTTACCAATCAAATCAACATCATAAGCATAATAGAAGTTATAAGATACATCAACAGTTCCAATGGAGATGGTTCTGAGTTGAGGAAGATTGGATAGATCGAATACACAATAATCAGAGAATGAATATCGTCCAATAATCAATTCTCT
>NW_014568783.1:0-766 GCF_000743755.1 Blastocystis sp. subtype 4
GAACTGATTCTTGGTTATGATAATCAGAAGAGAATGAATTGGAATTGATTACTGTTAAGAACCAATTGATGAACAGAAGAACAACAATCAATCTCATTCTCTCAAACTATCATTTTGGTGTATTTCTTTTCTTTTCTATCGATTTCTTTCTGAATCATAATTTGTATTCTATTGTAATTATCCATTCTTAATAAGCAATGAATATGGTGTCGGTTAACTAGTAATAATCTGTATTCTCAACTCCATCTTGAATTACTAGTCAGAGAACAATTTGTCTACATGAACTGATTGTAGAAAACAAAGTACAATAACATATAAGTGAACACTTCATTGACAAAACACCTCTTTTGTGTTCATTCTTCCTAGAATATCAGCAAGTGTATTGTTCACAATTATCCGATTATATATCCAATCTCTTTCCACATACTTGTCCATACTCTTTTCAGCTGCATCTTCACCTAAATGATACGAATTGAATATTGTTCCATCAATGATTGACATATTATGAGTTCGAGTGTACAAAGGCTTTGTCAACTGTCCATCGTCCTATCACAACATCAGGAAAACTGTCAAAAGGATAAGAATGTGGAATAATGAATACATCCTATGATCAATGAATCCTCACACACATACCACAGCTCTGATATGTCTCAACTTCACAATTTCATGGCTTCTAGCTAATTCATCATTGTCCATTCTTGTTGTAACATTTCTAGCATCAATGATGTATTTAGTCTCATACACTCGACTACATAACAACCACTAT
>NW_014568783.1:787-1772 GCF_000743755.1 Blastocystis sp. subtype 4
GATAATAGGCTTCTGCTGCTTGAAGAATCTTATTATGGACAAAGATATCAGCATTAATGTATGTGTAGAGTCTTGTATGAGATACTTTCATTGCATCGAGGAACAGATACTTCAAGAAGGGCAATCCATATTCATTGTGATGAATGATTCGTTCTTCAATGAATCCAAACTCCTTTGCAACTCTCATTGTGAATGTATCATTGGTGAAAACAACCACATTGATTCCATAGATTCTTCTGTACATAGCCAAGAGTGTGAGAATAGTGTATTCCTTACAAGTATTACCATGCAAACAGCACAATGAAAGACTCTTCACACTAACAATGACAGTATTCGACAAAGAGTATTTGGGAGCTATGAATCAGACACCATTGTTACAATACACCTGTTAGAATGTGTGAGGTGGCATTAGCATTTCGTTCAGCACATACGAATTGCTCCTCATCAACAGGATATGTGTTTCTAATGATAATGATCCTTCAATAGTACAATAATGATACATTCACTGTCCGAGAAGAGATAGAGATAATCTCTTGATCATTCAGATACAACAACAACTGCATTTGGTAAAGGACCAGAGATGATAATGCTAGTGATAGAAACCAAACCATTCTAGAGAGTTGCATATTCATTTCAGAAATAGTATCAGACATGTATTAATGATTGTTTGTTCATAATACTCCTCTTTGTGATTCAGTTGTTTCATATCTGATAAAGAGATGGAACCAATCATTAGGAATAGATTCAAACAGAGTTATCAGATTACTCCAGCAGTTGCTCGATATTGCTGTAGAAGTGAATAAGAGTGTTTGAAATACCCAATCATTCACAAAGACATATCAAATGATGAAATGAAAGTGTTTTGGAGTTTTATCCTTCATTGAGAATGTTTGAGTGTCAATTATGATTTCATCGTGAACAGATTGATTCTTTGTTTCAAACACTTCAAAACACAGTTCGATATCGTTTCAATGCTTCTTCCTTA
>NW_014568782.1:0-1732 GCF_000743755.1 Blastocystis sp. subtype 4
AGCAACGCAAGGAGCGTATTGCTGCTAAGAAGGCTGCTATGGCTGAAGAGGAATAAGGAAGTTGTGAAGATTGTGTTTGTTGGAAGGAATGCTGTTTTCCACAACCTGATTGTTAGGAACACTTGTTTGTAGATGTACGCACATTATGATGGATGTTACCTGTACTGAGTATCAATATCTAATTCATCCACATTCTTATTCCTTCATCGTTACTCTTGCGCCATTGCGACACCCCAATTTCGGCTCCCAATAATCCCATGGACATACTCTTCAAAGAAACGATGATAGAGAGTGTGAAGAGATTCTTTGGATTAGTTAAAACCCCTACTCAACTAGTTGACAGAATGCACTTCGAGTTTCGAGTGATGGACGGAGAAGAAACTACAGAAAAGCCAAGGAAAGTAATCTTTCTTGATTCCTATTAGCAAACAGATTCTTCGACGATTCACACAAATGCGTGACTACTTAATCGGAGCAGTGAGTATGGAACTCATTTTCTAATGAATAGTATTCCAAGACGCCGAACATTGCTAAATGCGAGGAGTTAGCAAATGCCACAATCGAAACTCATCTAACTCTTAAAGTTTTGCAACATTTCTCAAAACTCGATTTGGAAGTACAATTTTATTGGAAATATAATACTTAGGAACGTAAAATGTATGTAACAGTATTCAATATCCTCGTAACCAAAGATTATGTTCATTTCGCCACAGAGTACATGATGTCAGCAGAAGGAGCTCAAATTATTAAGCTTCTTTTAGATGGATATAGTGATAGTGCAATTGCCTTGAATTGCGGTATCATGTTGAGAGAATGTATCCAACAACGGTGTATTCACGAATATCTTCTCGATAACAGTGATCTAATTGAGCCTTTATTCACTGTCCATGCTTATTCACCAACCTTTGAGATTTCGAGTGATGCGTTTAGTACCATTCAAGCCCTAATGCGTCGAAACAAGCAACTCGTAAGCAAGAAGATGAATGCTAATGGACCTCTATATAGTCGGGTGTTTGGTTGGTATGATAGCATGATCAAAAGTGATGCATATGTAACCTGTCGAATGTCTCTCCAAGTAGGGTTATAAGAGTAGATGAACGTATAGCTGCTCAATGAATTTCTCCTTGACAAGGTAAATTTCGATATTATGATCGCCTATGTTGGAGATGTGAACCATCTAATTGGCATTATGAAAGTTTTACGCACTCCCCAAGCCACAATTCAATATGAAGCCTTCCATGTCTTCAAGGTGTTTGTAGCGAACCCTGATAAAACCGAAGATGTCACAGTGATTCTAAGGCAGAATTCTGAGAAGCTGATTGAGTATCTATCCCATTTCCTTCCTGAACGAGGTAGGCTGTATTTGTTGGTTGTGATAAATAGATAACGAACAACAATTTGTAGAAGAAAAGAAGCTTCTGATCTCGATGTTGAAGAAACTGTCATCAACTCCACCGGCACCAGCAGAATAAAATTAGAACTTTTGTGTACTGTTTGTTTCAAGGAAAAGCAAGCAACTAATAATATAATTAATACGTCCATTTATATGACATGGAAACAGAAATTAGGCCAATTATTACCAAAACTTGTGTGTGGAAAACCCTTGTGGTCAGAATTTGTTTGTTCTTTGAAGATGCTGGTTGGAAATATTACAAATAGATCTCATTCGTAGGAACTCTACACATACGAAGGTAATAACCGTGCAATGATGGCTCTCATTGCTGCTCAGTAC
>NW_014568781.1:0-1717 GCF_000743755.1 Blastocystis sp. subtype 4
CATATTCACTTCTATCATCAATACTCTTATCAATCTTCAATCAACTATCTTCATTCATTGAATAGAGAGATTCTCAAACACAACTCTATAACAATCAATTCAATTGAGATAATCATCATGAAATCAATTTGATGAGGATCTGAATGAGAGAAAGAGTGATCAGTGAGATAGACTTGACTACTGAGAATCAACATTTCGAACTATTCATCCTTATTGAATCCAACAACAAAATGATACTTGACTCATACAATAGGAGAAGTCTCATTTGTTCAAAACAAGATCATCAGTACTGGTGTGAAAGGAAAAGAATCAGTAGATGTATCAAATGGATTGAATTGTATTCGAATCTACAGTAATCTGGTAAAGCAAATGATATCATTTGAAACAAGTCCATTAGTAGATTGTATGATATATTCAACAATGGGATTGAACAATGTGTGTTCATTTAGTGATTTGAAGATGTGTGTAGTTCGTATGAGTGATTTGCATTGGTTTCAGTTTGATGTGCATGATGGTGATGTTGAGTAGTATCAATCTCTTCAGACATCTACATCAACATCCTTCTAGTTGCATAGCAGCTGTGTAATCCCGATTAAACTAAATGGGAAGGTTTAATCAGTGATTCAAGTGTGTAAGATAGATAATCCACTTAGTGTAGTAGCTTACAAAGAAACAGGCTACTACACTAAAAGGCCATAAACTGGTTCATAAAGATTTGATTATGATTATAAGGGTTTACTGACTATATTATTTATGGAGTGGTAGCCTGTTTTTCATTCATTCAAAGTGTTTGTTGGAATTTCGGATAAGCTATTGTTTTGGAGGCTACTACACTGCAACAATCAACACAAGTCTATATTGTGGTCACATTACTGACACCAATCACGGTTTTGTCGATGCATTACTAACAATCTATCTTCTTTGTTTTTATCCTATTATTATGTTGTGCAAATTAGGATATATTTTTATCACATAACTTGCGGTTGTTCGTCACCCCTTTAACTGATCATCAATTAGTATCAGATTGTTGTTCACACTATTTGACCATGTACATAACTATTGATTCAATCATTTTGGTGTCAGTTTTTCAGGTCGAAGGTAACCGAACTACAGAATCGGCTGTATTCGACCTGAAAAACACATGGCTTCAGGCCTTTCATTCTCCATCTCTCCATTCTCAATACATCCTTTAACAATACGAATTGGGATTAAGTACAGATAACAAACACTATATTCTGTAAACAAATGAGGATGACGAATTACAATCTTCTTCATATTCTCCTTTTGAGATTCAGAATACATTGTCATTGAATCATTCTTCACACCTGATTGTTTTGATGTGAATCTCTTGAAATGACCAACTCTCAAATCATCATAATGAAGGAAAAGGTGCTTCCCCCCAGAAAAGGTCCAATGAATAGTTACTATTCCATCAAATGATGAAAACACAACATTCTTCTTTCTATGGTCTCTGTCCACAAACACCTGGTAGGTGTATACATCGAATAGATCTCCTTTCACAAAGTGTTCTTCTCGATTCAAACAAGAATTGTTTCCATCTACCATAAACACATTCCACATCTACATTGAAATCATAGTCATTTCATTACATGTGCATGATCATAACCAGAATTAATCAATGAAGATAGAATTGGTTTGAAATTGAAAGGACTTGATACACTATGAATGTATTCATCAACATCAACAAAGAATAGAG
>NW_014568780.1:0-1709 GCF_000743755.1 Blastocystis sp. subtype 4
TTCCATGATTCTCTTGCTGCTCAGATTGAGAGAAATCCATCTCCTATTGATATGTACTTCTATTCTGATTACAGGATTGTGAGATATGTTGATGCTACTCTTGCTATTCCTCTCATTTCTCTTTCTGAATTCACTTATCCTTCTCGAATTGTGTTTGGAGATGGTTCTTTCAAAATGGAAGGATTGAATGATGTGATTCAGTGGATGATTGATAATCGTGATAAGGGATACTTCATGAATCTTGAATACTTGCAAGTGACTGGTCACAAAGCTGCTTCTTATGAGACTTCAACAGTGTTGAGTCTATGATAGCTGTGATTGTTTCAAATCTTCATACAATGTGTACTGATAAGGAGAATTTCCCTAAATTGACTCAGATGAACTTCAACAGTAATACTTACAACGAGTTCAATGATGGATTCGATAGTGCTTTGAGAAGTGCTTGTAATCGATCTGAGACTGGAGTGAGTATTCGTGCTATGCAAGTATCAGTATCATATGATACAATGTGTTCAACTACGAATTCTGATAATCTGAGATGCTATGATATGAGTAATGATAAGGAAGTGAATCAGTGTTGTTTCACTTGGAACTGGGAGATGGATGATAGATTGAACACTTATGGTGATGATCCTTATCCTAATGAGAATACTGAACCTTGTAATAATCAGTAACAGAGTGGAAATAATCATATTTGAAATCATATTCATGCTGAAGCTATACAATGATTACACTGCTGAGTTTGCTGTAGTGAATAGAGTTTGAATGCTGATAACTGATGTTTAACAAAGAGTGGTTAAAGATAATGACTGTGACTACGAATGTAACTCTCTAAACCAGCTGCATCTAATTGTTATTACTATCATTCATTCTCACTTGTTGCAACAAGACTCCTTGTATAATAGAAGGGATTACCATTTAAGTGAATGTTGTTTGAATTCAATAGAGGCACATCTCTAATTCAATTCATGTCAATCAAATACTCTCCAATATCACATTATTCATGTTAAAGAAGTTGTTATAATTACCAGATAGATAAGATAATGAAGGCAAATCTTATAATCAATCCAATCAATCCACTACTCTTCATTATCAGACCATCATTAGTACCATATGATCCCTCTAGAGCATAATGACCCAATTCAATAGATTTGAGTTTAGGAAGATCTATCTCATCATCAATTCTATATCCTCACTCTCAAATCGAATTGAAGAAGGATTCATTAATGACTGGTAACTAATACTCACACTCTCCAATTGATTCAATCCACTTATCTTAACTCGTTTCACATCCCAGAAACACCATCTTCCAACATCAAGAGTCTTAAGATTCTTGTATCGACTCAAATCAAATGATCTCACCCATGGCGAATTACGACAGCTACCACCGTATATCCTGAGATTCTTCACTTTCCAACTCCACCATATTGGTATATGTTCCCATTCCCAACAATTGTGAATCACAACATCACTGTTGATAGCGATTCGAATACCCATATAAGTGTAACTCACTATCTTGTAGAATGGGACAATCCAAAACAACAATCCAAACCAGAATCGTTTGCATTTCGATTTTGAATTCCACCAATCATGAAATCGATCATCTAATTGACCTCTCATACTCCATCTACTTCCACATCTTCTCTTCTTTCCACTCTCGAAATCAATCACTACCTTTCCATCTTTCAAGTATCCATTCTTCCATTCTC
>NW_014568779.1:0-1696 GCF_000743755.1 Blastocystis sp. subtype 4
AGGCTACTAACAGATCAACAGAAGTACATAGAACATTTGCACAATCAGCAAGAGGAAAGTAATTCGTCATATGAAGTTGAGAATGAAACCTGCTTTCAACAAACAAATCTTTAAATCCTAATCCTTATGATACGCACTTTCTATGCACAATTTCAGCACCGGATTCATCATATTCATCCTTCGTAATCCACATATCCTGGAAGGAGGAAAGCTGGGCAAGCATACCTCCTCCAATCCACACCATATACTTACGCTCAGGAGCAGCAATAATTCGCACCTTGATACTTGAGGGCACCAAGGCAGTCAACTCCTTCTGCATACGTGCATCCATACCAGGGAAGAACGTAGTTCCTCCCGAAAGAACCACATTGTTATAAAGGTCACGACGAAGATCCACATCACACTTGGCAATAGTCTGATACACAGCATCATGAACACCATTACAGCTAAGCTCACGTCCAATTAAACTAGGATTGAAGAGTACCTCAGGAACACGGAATCGTTCACTGTTCACTTGGATCACATGGCCATCAGGCATCTCATAATCCTTCTCCAACTTACTGCTGCTCCGAGAATCCTTCAACTCCTTGTCGAAATCAAGAGCCACATAACAAAGTTTCTCCTTGATGTCACGAGCAATTTCCTTCTCAGAAGAAGAAGTCAGTGTCAGGCCACGCTCTGTTAACATTGTCTGCATGGTCTCCGTTAAATCACGACCAGCAAGATCCATACGCATGATGGAATGAGGCAGAGTGTATCCTTCGTAGATAGGAACAGTGTGCGATACACCATCACCCGAATCCATAACACAGCCAGTGGTTCGACCAGCAGCATAAAGGGCAAGGACAGCCTGAATCTGAATGTACATCGCAGGAACATTAAAAGTCTCGAACATAATCTGGGTCATACGCTCACGATTAGCCTTAGGATTTAAGGGTGCCTCTGTCAGGAGCACAGGATGCTCCTCAGGAGACACACGGAGTTCGTTATAGAAAGTATGATGCCAAATCTTCTCCATATCATCCCAGTTGGTTACAATTCCGTGCTCAATAGGATACTTCAGAGACAAAATGCCTCTACGAGAGTTAATCTCGTCACCAACATAGTAATCCTTTGTATCTCCTGCCACATGAACTGTAGTTGACTTATGACGACCAATGATCGACTGGAAGACACAACGAGGAGCATCATCTCCCGCAAAACCGGCCTTCACCATACCAGAACCGTTATCGATGACAAGAGCTAAGAGATGGTAAGAATCAGAATCTACAAACACACCATTCCACACACTGTCTTCAACGTGTACACACCTTAATCACTTCTTCACTTTCACTTCTCCTTCACCATACTTACTTTGTCCAGACATTCTCTTAAGAAGAAACTATAATGGTAATAATGACAGACTTAACGGTTCATGAAACTCCCTATCTTCCATTTCTCATCACTAAATTATTTATCACCTCAATCCTTTTAGATGATATAATAACCAATTAATGAGGCCCACATCTTCTATCAACAAACAGCTTTCAAAGAGTAGACTTCTTATGACCAGGCTTCAACAACATATCTTCCCTCAGTCTTGATGTCATTCAGCATATTTGTGGCTTCCTCCTCAGTCTTGTTGTATACTGTCATGAATGCCTTGCGAATGCTGGTTTCAATAGCAGTAGGAACGTTTCCAGCAGGTCCACAATAG
>NW_014568778.1:0-1707 GCF_000743755.1 Blastocystis sp. subtype 4
AGAATGGAAGAATGGATACTTGAAAGATGGAAAGGTAGTGATTGATTTCGAGAGTGGAAAGAAGAGAAGATGTGGAAGTAGATGGAGTATGAGAGGTCGTGAGAATCGATTTCATAATTGGTGGAGTTCGAAATCGAAATGCAAACGATTCTGGTTTGGATTGTTGTTTTGGGTTGTGATGATTCTCATTCTATCATTCCCATTCTACAAGATAGTGAGTTACACTTATATGAGTATTCGAATCGCTATCAACAGTGATGTGAGGATTCACAACTGTTGGGAATGGGAACATATGCCGATATGGTGGAGTTGGAAAGTGAAGAATCTCAGGATTAATGATTGTACTTGTTATTATACGCCTTGGGTGAGATCATTTGATTTGAGTCGATACAAGAATCTCAAGACTCTTGATGTTGGAGAATGGTGTTTTAGATATGTGAAACGAGTTAAGATAAGTGGATTGAATCAATTGGAGAGTGTGAGTATTAGTTACAGTTCATTAATGAATCCTTCTTCAATTCGATTTGAGAGTAAGGATAGAGAATTGATGACGAGATAGATCTTCCTAAACTCAAATCTATTAAATTGGGTTATTATGCTCTATGTGGCTCATATGGTACTAATGATAATAGTCTGAGAATGAAGAGTAGTGGATTGATTGGATTGATAATCAGATTTGCCTTCATTATCTTATCTATATGGTAGTGACCATAATTTCTCTAACATGCATAATGTGATATTGGAGAGTATTTGAGTGAAATGAATTGAATTGGAGATGTACCTCAGTTGAACTCAAACAACATTCATATGTACTATTATCCCTTCTATTATACCAGAAGTGTAGTAGCAACAAGTGAGAATGAATGACTATGTATAACAATCAGTTGCAGTTGGTTTAGAGAGTTACATTTGTAGGAGCAGTCGATATCTATAATTATTCTGAATCGTTCTTTGTTTTATCGAACTAATCAACAACGCAACAGAATGAATAGAGGTCTGGCCCTTATGTTCGATTATGAGTCACTCCACATCTCCCTATCCTATCCAATATGATAGTCTCAGACCTCTCTATATACCACAATCTACTCACTCTCCAATAGCACAGATAAGTGATATGGAATATTGAGTGACTACAATCATTCCATCACTCTTCATAGTAGAAGAAGAAAGAGTTGTAATCCTTTTGAAGGGAACATATAGTCTCACAATTCCAATACCCTCTCAAATTATACAATTCTAATGCTTGAGATATAAATCCCAAATAGGACAGAATTTGATTCCATAAATAGCTATTCTTTCTGTCATCACGTTGGAATCTGAATTGTGAATCCTCTTTGTTCATTACGTGATTCTGATAGATGAGAAGAAATGCCGTGGATAGGTTTTGATCTCTATTGAGGAGAAAACAAATCAGAATCTCTTCTGAACTGGATCACTGAGTAGGATGTGAATGAATGAACTGATGAACAGAATATCTGAACTGAAGGAATAGAGAATGTTAAAGAGAGTGATTTGTAAACCTACAATTCATATGTTTAGTGTAAATGAATTGTAGAGAGGAATGATGAATAGCGTGCAATCAGTTGTGACTTGATGCCTGGAACAGTAGGACTTGGAGGTCGAATGTCTCAGAATCCGCTGAAAGTGACAATTTTCGGTGCTTCGACAGGTAGTCTGGGTCGCAGTGTTGTGTATGAGTTGGGTAGA
>NW_014568777.1:0-1687 GCF_000743755.1 Blastocystis sp. subtype 4
TTCTTCCTCCTCTTCCTCCTCACCTTCTTCCTTCTGTGTCTTCTTAGAAGTCACTTCTTCTTCTTCATCACCTTCTTCCTTCTGTGTCTTCTTAGAAGTATCTTCCTCCTCTTCCTCCTCATCTTCTTCCTTCTGTGTCTTCTTAGAAGTCACTTCTTCTTCCTCTTCTTCTTCCTTTTGTGTCTTCTTAGGAGTATCTTCCTCCTCTTCCTCCTTCTGTGTCTTCTTAGGAGTATCTTCTTCTTCCTCCTCTTCCTCCTCACCTTCTTCTTTCTGTGTCTTCTTAGAAGTCACTTCTTCATGTACCCTCTTCCTTTTCTTAGGAATCTCTTTCTCATCCTCTTCTTCCCTCTTCACCTTCTTCACCTTCTTCACCTTCTTCTTAGGAGTCTCTTCATCTTCTTCCTGTATCCTTGGAGTCTTCTTAAGAGATTTCTCCTCGTCCTTCTGTGCCTGTACCATCTTAGGAGTCTCTTCTTCTTCCTGCTGTATCTCCTTAGGAGATTCCTCTTCTTGATCCGTCACCTCTTCCAAAACAAGTTTCGAAACAGTATGATCCTCATCCTTAGCAGGCTGTGTCTTTTTCACTTTCCTTAGAGAGTAACCGGTAGAGAGTTTTGACGCTTTGGCAACTCCAACAGTATCTTCAGAAGACTGATCATCAACACTCATGGAATGACTCTTTCGCTTCTTCATACTTGCGAAAGGAACACTATCAACTACCGATTTCTTTTTAGACTTCCACTCAGACATAGTATCGACATTATCTACGCTTTACACAAACATCAACACCACTACTATCAGAAACATAAGCCACAGTATTCTTCGACTCTGACAAATAGGTTTGAACAGATTTTTTTGTCGATACAACAGACTTCTTGTGAGAAGATAATCCCTTCTTTCCCCGCTTCACACTCAAACGTCTTTCTTCAATTTCTGAGCTATAGTCACTATTAAGATCACAATTTGACTTTACTAAGAATAACAGTCCCACAAAACCCCTACACACAGATATGCTGTTAGAATTATCTCCATGCAGACTATGCACTTCGACATCTCTTTCTACTGTATCATGACTCTTAGAAAGAGCGAAAAGGCAAAAAGCTATAACATCATCTATTCAACAATTTCGTGCTCATAATGGTTATATAAAGCACCAATCTTCTCATCTCAAAACTATGTACAGACTATTGAAACGAGCAATACACTGTATATAGGGATCTGTTTAGTGGTTCTTGATAATCAAAGGCTCCCATTCGGCAGTTATCGACACCTATACTTCATTCTTGCCAAGATGGTTAGAAACGATGAAATATTCATAATCTTTGTATATTTCATTCTATAGCATACGTTATATACTTTTATTATTAGACTAGTAACAGGCACGCATAGCCTAATTGGATAAGGCGCTTGCCTACGGAGCAAGAGATTGTGGGTTCAAGTCCCACTGTGTGCTTTTCTTTTCCTTTCATTATCATACTGCTGACTAGGTTCCCAGTTATTCCAACAAACAGCTTTCAAAGAGTAGACTTCTTATGACCAGGCTTCAACAACATATCTTCCCTCAGTCTTGATATCATTCAGCATGTTTGTGGCTTCCTCCTCAGTCTTGTTGTATACTGTCATGAATGCCTTGCGAATGCTGGTTTCAATAGCAGTAGGAACGTTTCCAGCAGGTCCACAATAG
>NW_014568776.1:0-1680 GCF_000743755.1 Blastocystis sp. subtype 4
AGTTCTATTCATCAACGAATCTATCGAGTCACTCATTCTCCTGCTATTCATTTCAATCTCACAACAAGATCATGTAATCAGTTTTAGTTCTTTCCTTTTGTTTTTGAAATCTCTCATTATCATATTCATTTGATATGTTTCATTCATACATCATCTTCATTATTCACTTGATTTCATCTCTTCTTTTGTTTCATAGTCTCAAGTATTCATTCTCTATTCCTGTTCAGAGATAGTCTTCAATATGAAGAATCATTAATCTCAACTGATATTGGTTCAATCAGAAAACTCAATCAGAGTATTGTGTTGGGATTTGGATCAGGTCAAACAGCAAACAAGCTGTTTGGAGTTGTAAGTGCAATTGTAATGTCAATGATGTTGAACATTCCTATTGCTTGTAAGCTAGTATCAACAAATGATCAATAGATGGACCTGATTATCGCTATGAGAGCTATCTTGATATTATTGATTGTAATGGAATAGTGAAACAACATAGAAACTACACAGAGAACAGCATATTGTTGTCAATATCAAATGATTGTTTCTTTGAGAAGCATTCTGTAGTACAACAGATGATAAACCATGATTTGATGTCTCTTCTTCCATCTGGTGATATTCCTGTCAGAACCAATTGTCCTTTCTTCAAGTGGTTAACATTGAATCCTCAGAATCGAAGAAGACTTGTTCAATTGGGAATGTTGAATCACATGAATATGAGTGTTGATGAAATGCACCAACAGGTCATGTCAAGAATCCTTCAGAATCATATTCTCTTCAAACCAGTTGTTCAAGAGATAATCAGTGAGAATGAGAATACATTCAAGAGTTATTCCTTGTGTATACATATCCGAACTCAAGGTCCTAGCTTTCTTCGTTATGATGATCTACCAAATGTCATTCGATGTATTGATGATTATCATCTCAATACTTCCAATGTGTTTATATGTAGTGATAACTCTACAATCCAGTCAACTCTTGGGAATATGATTTCCAATACATCTAAGATATCTTATGAAAAGACAGATGGAAAGTGGAATTTCAACACTTTGAATAGAGATAGACAATCAGTATTGTTTGCAGAAATGAAACTCCTATCAATGTGTCAAACCTATTTAGGTACTTATCGTAGTACTTGGTCATATACGAATGCTCTCCTTAGTAATGGAAGGAGATTGTTTATTGGACACAATGCTACTTGTTCCAATACTGTGTCATTTTGATTGGTTCTGGTGTTTGAAAGAATCATTGTTTGATTATTATCAAACAGATCCTTGATCAAAGAAGAAGAATCTTTAGAATACAATAGTGAAATCAGGACAAGAAACAGATTAGATCATAAACAAATGTGGATGATGAGATACAATCTTCTTCATATTCTCCTTTTGAGATTCAGAATACATTGTCATTGAATCATTCTTCACACCTGATTGTTTTGATGTGAATCTCTTGAAGTGACCAACTCTCAAATCCTCATAATGAATGAAAGTATCTCTTCCTCCACAACATGCATAATGAACAGTGATAATTCCATCAAATGATGAAAACACAACATTCTTCCTTCTTTGAGTTTTGTAGAGAAACACCTGGTAGTTGTATACATCGAATAGATCTCCTTTCACAAAGTGTTCTTCTCGATTCAAACAAGAATTGTTTCCATCTACCATAAATATGTTTGACATCTAC
>NW_014568775.1:0-1672 GCF_000743755.1 Blastocystis sp. subtype 4
ATCCTTCTGGTCCTGCTTATGATCTAGTATTTCAACAAGCACCTGATTTGCGTCGAATATTGGGATTTGATGAAATTCAGGCAAGTGGTGTTAAAGGAAAAGAACCAGTAGATGTATCAAATGGATTGAATTGTATTCGAATCTACAGTAATCTGATAAAGCAGATGATATCATTTGAAACAAGTCCATTAGTGGATTGTATGATTTATTCAACAATGGGATTGAACAATATGTGTTCGTTTAGTCATTTGAACATGCCAGGAGTTTGTATGAGTGATTTGCGTTGGGTTCAGTTTGATGTGCATGATCGTCATGGTGAAGTAGTATCAATCGCTCAGACATCTACATCAACATTCGGTTGAGTGTGAACGGAAAGGTTTAAGTTCTGTTTTACATAATCATGATTTTGTTAATGCACTTTTTATCTGTAAGTTGAGCAAGTGAATATGGTGAATTCACCAACGATTAATGGATTTCTCAAAGATCGACACCCAGACAATTCATCCTCCTTAACCTATTTGTTACCTCATAATATTCACCAATCGAATTCGTGCTTACATTACTGATTCCATCCGCAGTTATAATGACACATTACTAATAACCATCTTCCGTGTTTCTATCCAGTTTTATAAACAACAAATTTGACTATATTTTTGGTCACACATTTGCGGTTGTTCGTCACCCTGTTAACTGTACTATCAATTAGGTCAGATGTTTGATTCTGCTTTGTTCACAGCCTTTGGACCATTTACATTACCATTTAGTTTCACCTTGTTGGCTTCAGCTCAAAGATGTGAAGTGCTTTGAGCCGCTGCCTCCGCAGAGCACACTGAGCTCAAGCCTCTATTCATATCGTTAAGGATTCAAGAATAATCAACTCTCTTGTATCCTCTTTTTGTATCTTGTACTCTCCCGCCAAATATGGTCCATAACCGTTACCACTGTAGAATATGATTTCAAACAGCAATTCTCCATTTTCGTCGTTATCTGGTTATTGTTTCCATTACAGTCGAGTGATTCTTGTTGTTGTATAGATGAGTGGATCAAACAGAACTCGTAATCTGTTTTTGGGTTTTATTACTGTCTTTTTGGATGATATGGGTTATTCCATTGTTGTTCCCATTCTTCCTTATTTTTCTGCATCACTAGGAGCTAGTTCTATGCAAGAGGGAGTGTTGTTTAGTGGGTATTGTTTTACCCAGATGATTAGTATGTGTAAATCAGGCTGTTAGTATTAAGGTTATCTTATTATGGGAAGTGGAAGTGATCTGTATGGACGAAAACTCTTCTTCATTCTCTCTCTCATGGGTTCGTGCTTCGGTATGTGTTTTGTAAGTGAATAATGGTGTTAGGAGCTATCTTTCAGGGATTGTCAAAGAGTGTTTGGATGTTGATCTTTTGGCGTTGTTTAACTGGATTGTTTGCTGGTTCTCAGATTGTAACACAGGCGTATAAGCATATGTGACATATGAATGTGTAGTTTGATTGCTGATTGTACTTCTGTGGAGGATCGAAATAAGTTCCTTACGTATTTGGAAGCTGTAACTTCGGCTGCATTCATTATTGGTCCTGTGATTGGTGGTTTCTTGGGTTCAAAGAATTATTCATTCCCTCTGTATTTCGCTGGAGGAGTTGCTGGTATTGCTTTGCTGTTCGCACTGTTTATGATGGA
>NW_014568774.1:0-1696 GCF_000743755.1 Blastocystis sp. subtype 4
TCCAATATGAATTGAAATCAATTCATTCAGTCCATTGACTATGAACTCAATTGGTGAACCAAAAGAGTCATCTCCAATAGTGACGGATTTGAGATGAGATAATGGAGACAGATTGAATGATAGAACAGTTGAATCCACTTGAGAATAATCCTCAAACGTCAGATCTTCAACTGATAATGGAATTGAACTGAGATCAATCACTTCACCTGTTGCTTTCACATAAACACTTCTGGATGATATCAACTGAGCAAGACTAGATGCATCTACATCTGAATCAACAATACAATCATCAACTATTCACTTCAACAGTGTGAGTGTATTGGAAATGATAAGAACCAGATACTTCAATATTGAGAGGTGATCGAACATCTATTGTTTGATAGTTTCAAATGTGATACTTTCTAACGTTACAAATCCCATATTCTCAAATATATCACCACTCAATAGGCTTAGTGTCCTCAAAGATGGTAGATCTGATGATTAGAACTGTTAACATACATACTCCTCATGATAAGAGTATTCTTATAGTAATAGGGAATTACATCAGTCTTTGTAGAAGTCGAACCAACCAAGCACTGCTGTATATACAAAATTGTCAACTTAGGAAGATCTGATATGTTCAATTCCTATTATCACATACTTTCAAATACTACATATTCTGGCCACCGGAAGGCATCATTTAATAGATGAATGCTCTCCAATGATGGCAAGTCTACAATCCATCTCTTCCATCATTCATACCTCTGAATACTGCATTACGAGCATATCGAAAACAACCATTATAACTTATTCCAACAGATTTCAGTTGAGGCAATTGAGACAATTCAAATCCATTGTATCGACGAAATGAACGAGATCCAATACTCAAACTCTTCAATTGTGGACAATTCACAATCTTGAACTCACTGCCCTTCAGTAAAGAATCAGTACTACCATCCCAAAAACAATCATAACCAATACTGACTGATTCAAGCCAATTGAGTCCCACTATCGAGAATATCTGAACATACTGGAAACAGAAATCACCAATCACAACACTTCGAAGAAACTTGAATGAACTCAAATCAACCACATTAATGTTATTATCATGACATGAACTATAAGCTACAGTCAGTGCAGTTACATACAAAGGAATACTCAAATATGAATCCCAATTAGTCACTGTGTATCTAGTCATCAATCAACACTCAATTCCTCACGAATGACTCAATGAACTCAGACTATTCTCACCAATAATCACTTCATTCAACAATTCATATTCAACACCTGTGATTGTCACAATNTCATTCAGAGAGTTCTTTCCAATCACTAATGACTTCAAATGAACAAATCGACTCAGATCCAGAGAAGTGAAATTGACTTCATTACAACAATTGTCAGCAATTATCAACTTGCTTATTCCAACTGGAGCATTCAACACACTTGTCATGCTATTCGCTTCAAATGTCCAGTTAATCATAGTTGCTTCATTCATATCAACTTCATTCACTTCAACAAGACTGTTTTCACCCACTTCAATCAACTTCAATTCCCTAACACCACATGTCAGTTAATCATAGTTGCTTCATTCATATCAACTTCATTCACTTCAACAAGGCTGTTTTCACCCACTTCAATCAACTTCAATTCACTAACACCACATGTTGTCACATTCTTCACATGATTCAGAGAGTTCTTTCCAATCACCAATGACTTC
>NW_014568773.1:0-1664 GCF_000743755.1 Blastocystis sp. subtype 4
GATACTTCCTGCATCTGTCCATAACACTACTCCTTTGTATTCAGTGATGACATCGAAAATGGTAATGATCTTCCATGAATAACCTCCTACAGAGAGAGGTTCAGTGATTCTACACCATTCTGGAAAATGATCAAAGTTGAATTTGCGATAATAGATGAGTGATTCACTTCCAATTTGTTTCCGAAGCAAGTGAATCTGAGTAATATTGGATAGTAGATACATCAATCCAGCTTCATAGATTCCATAATCCACAATGACAAGAGGAGAATAAGGATTAGCTAACAATGTGGAATACAGTAGATTCACTAACGATAGAACATGATTCTGTGAAGCACCTGTCACAATTACATATTCATTATCAGGATGGAGAGATGGCTGAACAACTCCAAAGTTGACGAAAGAAGGAAATCCTTCTCTTGTCATATTGAAATCTACATAACGATTCTCTTTCTTTCCAACAAGTTCATTGAATAGAATGGGATACTTGATATCATCATAATCATATTCTAGTGGTGATTATTCTTCATTGTCTCCACTATTCACTGAAGTATTAACAAATAGAGATGATAAAGTAATATCTAGTTTCGTTTTCACTCCAACTCCTATCAACTGAATAGATGATGCTACTATTAAATGATATGATGACTACTACATAATTGATATCTGGAGAGAAAGTAATTAAGATAGAGAATAAGAACTCTGATGAGATACAACATCATTTGATGATATTATTGAATCACATAATGTTCAATGAGAATGGATTATTCTTCAAAATGGATAATGTTGTTGACGCCATAAGCCCTGCACTGGATAGGAGAGATAAACACTTCACAACTCCCTCACTATGATAGTAGTATTCATTCTTGATTCAATGATATCAGGATGATAAACATGACTAGATGATGACTAACAGAGTGATAGACATCATGTGTATGGTTGAGTGTATGAAGATGAAATGTGTGATTGTTGTTGAAGTGAGATTAGTTGATGAAGAGTATTATGAAGAGAGTGAAAGTGTTATTGTATGAATGTGATTGTTTGTTGAAAAAGAAGATGTTGTATTAGAGAATGGTAATGAAGTTGATAGTGTACAGTTGAATGAATGAAAGAGAATGATTAGAGAATGAAACAAAGATAACATAGTGTGGATTGTTCGTATCAGTTGTAGTCTTGTTGGGAATCATTGTTTCTTCACATCATCAATTGATCATTTCCTCTTGATGATTTGAATGATAATCATGATTATCACAACCACAGTGATGATAACACAAATGATGAAGAATTCTACAACAATCCATATTCAACTATCAACACACAATGCAGTGATACAACTATGATGAATAGAAACACAAACTAAGTAGAATTAACGAAATGATAACAAATTGATGATATAGAGGATGAAAAAGCAAGATATGACTATGAATGATGAGATATGAATAGAATTGATATGATATGAGAATAGAGATGATTCCCGCGGTAAGAATAAGGAGAATCAGGTTAATGAAAAAGTCATAATAACATAGAAAGAATGATTGATAATAAGAATATGAGTGTAGATAATGTTAAATCAATATCAAAGAAGATGAATGGAGTAGAATGGAGAATGAAGTGGAAAGAGTACTTGAAAGAGAGTGTATTGAATAGTAATAAGAATTGTATGTTGA
>NW_014568772.1:0-1661 GCF_000743755.1 Blastocystis sp. subtype 4
GATGTTATTATTGATGTTAATGATGATATGAGAATGAAATGGATTGATGATTGTGAATTGATTGTTACTAGTTGTGTTGAATCTCTGATTATTGGTTATTATTTCGATCCTGATATATCATCATTGATATTGAACTATTCATTGATATCATTGAAACAAATTAACATTGAAGATGATTGTTTTGAGAATGTGACTCGATTTGTGATTGATGGATTGAATGAATTGGAGAGTCTGATCATTGAAAGGAATAGTTTCTATCTCGATGAGAAGCATAGAATAGGTAGCAAATGTTTGATAATGAATTGTGCTCGATTGAGACAAATCGACATTGGGAAGAATTCATTCTATTACTATGAATCATTTGAATTGAAGAATCTTCCTTCTCTCATATCCATTCAGTTGGATGATAATTCATTCTGGAAGTGTCATTCAGTAGTATTTGAGAGTATGAGTAATTGAAGAATGATGAATGAGATCTGACTCAACTTCAATCCATCACTCTTGAATGGGCAGCACTTAGAGGTGATATTAATACTACTGAATCAAATGTACTGATAATGAAGAGTATGAATGATAATGATGATTGATTGATCAGATCTTCCTTCTCTAACTTTACTCAAAGGAGATGGTAACAATTTCTGGTTAATAGGCAAAGTGATATTGGAGAGTGATTATTGATGATTGAGTTTGAATTAGATATTCCATCACTCACAACAGAAGGAATTCAGATGAGAGATCACAATACATTTAGTAAAGTGAATGAATTGCATAGTTCAAGTATGATTGATAGATTGATAATGAATGAGATGCTGATTCTCTTGATAGATTCATTCGACAGAAGAACACATGTCTTTAGACGATAGTTTATAAACATAGATTGTATGATAAACTAATGGATTCATTGCGTTTGTTTGAATGTTCCCGTTTGTATGAGAATGAATAGAGATGATTGTGATTGTACTCCTATTCCATATTCATCAACTCAAACCATCCACAACACATCTTATTCTATATCCAATCATTATGATTTGAATATGAATTGTGTGTCATCTGTGATAATCTATCATTCAATATATCATGTTTTCATCATTATTCAATCCCTATCATCTATACAATTCATACACTCTATCAACACCTATTCACAACACACACTCAACTATCTACACTCTCTGAGAGATGATATTGTGATGAAGATTATTAAGAGAGACTGTTTAGAAAGTGTTTTAATGAGGTGTGAAGAAGGAGTTTATTGATTGATATGATGTGAAGATGGAGTTAAGATTTAATGGTGAATTGTTGAGACTTATAAAGTGTATGAAATATTGAAAGACGGATGAATGATTGAGAGATAATAGGATGTTTGATTGATCGTAATGTGAAATGATAGAAACTGATTAGAATCACGGGAATGAATGATAAGATGAACAGATTGATTATGAGAGGATTGAATATGATGAATGGAATGAAATGATGAATATGAATAGAATGGTTGAATATGGATAGAATGAGTGATAATCACTGTCAATCCACTTCCATCTCATATTCATTATGATTTCATTAATATGAAGGGTAATGAATTGTTCATAGAATGATTGGAAACAATATCGAATTGAGTGTATTGAAGTCAGAAGAGAGATATCTGGATGATTATGAGTTGGAGT
>NW_014568771.1:0-1653 GCF_000743755.1 Blastocystis sp. subtype 4
TTTGATGTAATAAAAAACAAGTCAACATAAACAGACTAATAAAAAAGTAACTTCAATCAAGACTTCGAAGGAAATCTTCTAACCATTTCACTAAAGCAGTTGATACTTCAACAATATCAATTTCAGGAACAACATTCATTCGACATAGGTTACTCACAAATGCTTCCACACAATCAACTCCATAACCAAATTCAGTTAATACTTTCAAATGATTTGAACTCTCTACTATTCAACACTTAAGAACAAGATTACTATACCAACGAATGAAACTCAATCGAAATATGTTACTTTTGAAGGATAATAAGGATACAATCAAAGTATCTTCACTCTTTGATCCTTCATCTTCATCAAAGGAGAAGGATAACTAAATCAAATTCATCATTTCTTACATACCTTACAATAGTTCGTTACAGGAGTGAATTCATTCTCATCACATTCTTCGAAACAAGTTAAAACAGGAGGAGAATCATCATATTGAGGACTTCGAATACTTTCACGACGAGACACATTCTCACTCTTTAATAAGGACCATTCCAATAATTCATTTGCAGAAGGACGATTTGAAGGAGGACCTAATAGGATACGAATCAATTCATTGAATGAAGGATCAGTTACTTCTTTCAATGAATCAGGTAAGATACCCTATATCATTATCAAAGACACTTCAACTTACATTCAATACTTTCGATAAGAATTCTCTTGTATTCGAACATTCACTGTAAGGAGACTTACGAGTCAACAGTTCTAACAAACACATTCCGAAAGCATACATATCTGTCTTCTCATTATAAACATTTGAATCCAATGTCTCTGGTGCCATATGATCCAATGTTCCAGATATTATACTATTCTTGTTTACATGAGAAGCCAAACCAAGATCACCTATTCGAATTGAAGATATCACACCATCAATAAACAAATTTGAACATTTCAAATCTTTGTGAATAATAGGAGGAGTACGAGAATGAAGATAAGAAAGACCACGAAGAATCTGTATACTCCATTTCTTTATTGCTTCAATTGAAATCTCTTTGTTCTTTATATATCTCAAATATCAACATAGTAACTCAAATACTCTAAGATCGTCCCTGAAGGCATGTATTGAGTGATTATCACAATTCGATTCTTCTTCTCATCATACCAAGAATCATAGTAACGAATGATATAATCACAAGTCACTGAACGAAGTAACTCAACTTCACTATTGAAACGAATTCGTTCTTCATATGTTACTTCTTCTAATGATACATCACTCCAAGCAACATCTCGACCTTCTGTTACATCAAAAGCAACATATCTATATATCAACTTATCATTCTATTGTATACACTTTCTTAAACGATCCAGAACCTATCAATGTATTGAACTAAGACTCTTAATACTCTTTCAATTCAATACTCGTTTATATCGTTTACATGGAGATTCTTCACATACTACTTTAGGAATACTCATAGGATACAATAGTATTCTTCAATTCATCGATTTCCTAAAATCGATTCAATTTGTGTTTGATGTTCAAGAGTTCTTTGATAATTATATTTATGAATGATATTGATTATTCTATTCTATTCTCTTTCTTCTTTTATCTCCTTCTCATCTTCATTTGATTAATATATATCGAATCATATCCATTTGAACAAACATAGAATCAAT
>NW_014568770.1:0-1721 GCF_000743755.1 Blastocystis sp. subtype 4
TCCTTTGAGTGGTTCTTCTTCTGATCCTGTTGTGTTTGATTCTACTGGAGTATTTGGAGTTGAAGATTGTTCTACTGTTGTTGATTCTTATTCTTCACTCACTTCTACTACTCCTACTTCAGGTACTCTTTCTGGAATCATGGATCTCGATCCATTTAATACTGGTTATCTTCCTAATGACATTGGAACCTATATTGAATGGACTGTTGAGAATCTGGAAGGAAGCAAATGGAATTCATTCAACATGGTTGGAGGATCCACTGTCACATCTTGGGGATTTGATATCATTGCTAACTACAATCCTGATGATACTACTAATATACCAGTGACAATTCTGAATACTATTGGTCAGACTGTGACTTCTCGAACAAAGCCTCAGATTCCTGTTCCTGTGGCTCTGGCTGGATTCCGTAGATATCGATGGGAAGTTACTGTGACGGGCTCAACAGGAACGACTTTGAGTTCTGCTCATATGGCCTATTGTAAGGCTTCAGGAGCTGTGTGTCCTGGAATTGGCAACTATCCTTCAGTGGCTGAAGGTCAAATCTCTCCTTCTTCTTGTCCTGAGGGTTACAGAGGTTATTCATATCGTGAGTTTCTAATGGGGTACTAAGTGAAGTTAACACAGATCATTGCTCCAAGAGGCCGCCAATGAATGCTCGTTACACACAATCACGTTACATTTTTGTAATGGATACACAAGTGACCACTAGTGTTCCTTCAGTGAGAAACATTGTTGATCGTTGGTACATTGATACTGGAGTGGTTCTTCCTAATGGATTGAGTCTGAATGCCCAGACTGGAGAGATTTCTGGAACTCCTACATCAGAACAGAGTTTGACAACATACACAGTATATGCTGAGAATGAATCAGGAGCAACTCAAGCAACAGTATCAATTGAGGTACGAAAGGGACAATGTATGGCTGAAGGAGTATTCCCTGTAACGTATGTTGGTGAAACAGCAGTGTATGAGTGTTCGAGTCAGGGAAGCTATGTGGGAACTCAGAAGCGTGGTTGTATTCTTGGAAGTGAGAATGGAGAGTGGCAAAATGCATCTGGATTCTGTATGTCTGTTCCACTGCTAGTTATGGTTGTGTTAATAGTAATCATCATAATTGCAGTTATTGTATTTATCCTGCTTAGAACAAGCAAGAAGGCAAAGGCAAAAGGAGGAGTGAAGGGAAAGAAGAGTGTGAAAGCATCCAAAACTGCTAGCAAGCCTACTGCCTCTATGAAGAAAGTGAAGGTCTAAATTGCCAATTGGAATGGTTTGTTTGCATACTAGCGTTTGGGTTTCACAAAGATCCAACTGCCATAGAATTGTCTCAGCCATATCTTATCAGTACTATTTCTAATCTTCAGTCTTCCTTGATCTTTCGATAACAATTGTACCATAATGATACATACCATTTCATTTTCATAATAACAGGAGATTGGTTGAGAATGGATTATCATCTCTTCACAGCATTATCAAGAAATCAATTCTATTTTAATTCCATGTATTGAAGATTGATGATGAGACTATCTGGAATTACATCCATACAAATGTAGGAGTGTTTCTTATGATTGTAATTATGATGTCTTTGGAGTGATGCGTGGATGAACATGTTATTAAAAAGAGTTAGTGAAAGAAATAAAAACAAGAACGGTCATATCTAGTGGAAAGCGCCCTAACCCGTCTGATCTAGGAAGCTAAGTCATTACGAGTTGAGTTAGTAC
>NW_014568769.1:0-1651 GCF_000743755.1 Blastocystis sp. subtype 4
GTCCTTTGATGAGAGTGAATGAGAATTGAGAATAATGAAGATTGGATAGAGGAATAATGACTAGAATGGAGATTGTGAATTGAATTGATCCGACTTGATTGGATGCTTGAATGGTGATGTTTGTGAGAGGAATTGAAGATAGAGGAGTTCCTGATATAATTCCTGTTGATGAATTGAATGATAGACCAATAGGAAGAGATCCAGAGATAATGGAGAATGACAGATCATCTCCTTCACAGGTTGGCTTGGTGATGAAATGTGTGTTGTTTTGAATGATGAAGATGGTTTGATTGTAGTTGAGAGATGAAGGAATGAGTTGAATAGTGAATGAAAGAGAGAATGATTGATCATGACTGATTGAGATGATACTGATTGAGAAGGAGTTCCTGATATCATTCCAGTTGAAGGATTGATAATGAGTCCAATGGGAAGAGATCCTGATAAGACAGAGAATGATAGATCATCTCCATCAACAGTGGGAACAATAGAGAATGGATTGTACCTTGATAGAACATAGGATGATTGAGGATATGAGAACAGCGAGATAGATTGAAGAACAGTGAATGAAAGAGAGAATGATTGATTACTCAGTTCATTCGATGCTTTGATAGTAATTGATTGCAATAGAACGAATAGGGATGGAGTTCCAGATATCACACCAGTTGATGGATTGAGAGACAATCCATCAGGAAGTGATCCTGAAGTGATCGAGAATGATAGATCATCTCCATTAACTGTAGGAGAGATGGAGAACGATACACCAGATGATAGGATATAGGAAGTCTGAGGATATGCGAATGAAGAGATAGGAGTGAGAACAGTGAATGTGATTGAGAATGATCGATCACTCACATCATTGGATGCTTTGATAATGACTGATTGAGATATGATGGATTGAAAAGGAAAACCAGATATCACACCTGTTGATTGATTGAGAGTGATACCAATAGGAAGTGATCCTGATATGATAGAGAACAATAGATTATCTCCATTGACTGTAGAAGAGATAGAGAACGATTCATTTACTGATAGAAGATAGGATGACTGAGAATAAGCGAATGAAGTGATAGATTGAAGAACTGTGAACGAAAGAGAGAATGATCGATCACTCACATCATTGAATGCTTTGATTGTTACTGATCTTGATATGACGAATTGAGAAGGAGATCCTGATATGACTCCATTTGATGGATTGAGTGATAATCCAACAGGTAGCGATCCTGATATGATAGAGAATGAAAGAACATCTCCATCAACAGAAGGAGAGATAGAGAATAGATAACTCTTTACCAGAATAAATGAAGACTGAGAATATGAAAATGAAGAGATAAAAGCGAGCACTGTGAATATGAGTGAGAAATTGTCATCACTCACATCATTGAATGCTTTGATAGTGACTGATTGAGATGATACTGATTGAGAAGGAATTCCAGATATCATTCCAGTTGATGGATTGAGTGACAATCCCATAGGAAGAGATCCTGATAAAATAGAGAAAGAGAGTTGATCTCCATTGACTGTAGGAGTGATAGAGAATGGATGTTTTTTTGACAGAACATAAGATGATTGAGAATATGAGAATGAAGAGATAGGAGTGATAACAGTGAATGAAAGAACAACAGTTTCAATTGCTGTTCCACTCATTGCTTCG
>NW_014568768.1:0-1651 GCF_000743755.1 Blastocystis sp. subtype 4
TAGGTTGTAGTAGCAACCAATCTGATGAACAAGGAACAGGAGACTTTGAATGAGATTTGTCACAGAAATCACATTTGTTTCATCGGTGCAAATACCTATGGTCTTGCATCTCGAATCTTCTGTGATTTTGGTGATGAATTCATTGTCACTGACATTGACGATAGTGAACCAGGTCAAGCGCTTGTGGGTGATATTAGCAATGTCGTATCAATCAGTCGAGATTATCTATAGGACAAGGAGGGTTTGGTAACTGTAGCTGACGATCGTCATCCCTTCCAGGAAGGAGATATGGTGACGTTCTCTGATGTTCGAGGTATGACTGAACTAAATGGTTGTGAACCTCGTCGTGTTCATGTGTTGGGGAATCAGCAGTTCACTATTGGAGATACTTCCTCGTTTTCTCCTTATGAGTCCTTCGGATGGTGTATTCAAGTGAAACAACCTCGTTCAATGCACTTTTTGCCACTGCAGGAAGCGAATAAGTGTCCTGGAGAGTTCCTTGTGACAGACTTTGGTAAGTTCGATCATGCTGTGAGCTTGCATGCTGCTGTATTGGCATTGGATCAGTTTATGGAGACAATGGGTCGACCTCCATGTCCCTGGAGTGATGGAGATGCATCTCAGCTGGTGTCTCTGAGTGAGCAAATCAGTGAACAGTATCAAGTGAGTGAAATGGATTCTATTGAGGTGTAGTTGGGTGATGTGAATAAGGAAGTGGTACGTTCATTTGCTATGACTTGTTGTGGTGATTTGTGCCCTATTGCCGCATGTTTTGGAGGTATTGTGGCTCAAGAAGTGTTGAAGGCTTGTAGTGGCAAGTTCACTCCCATTCATCAGTTTATGTATTATGATGCATTCGAAGCCTTACCTGACCGCTCAGAACATGGTTGAGATGTCTGAAAGGAGTGAATTGTAGAAGATTGTAAGGAGGTGGGATCTCGTTACGATGGTCAGACTGTTGTATTTGGCACAGCTCTTCAGGAGAAACTAGCTAACAGTCAAGTGTTCTTGGTAGGAGCTGGAGCTATTGGATGTGAGATGATCAAGAATCTGGCTCTGATGGGTGTGGCAACAGGTCCTGAAGGATGTCTCCATGTAACAGATATGGATCGAATCGAACGAAGCAATCTGAGTCGACAGTTCCTATTCCGTAACAGTGATATTGGTCACAGCAAATCCTTGACTGCTGTTCATGCTATTCAGAAGATGAATCCGGCAGTTCACTGTCAACAATATGAAGTGAAGGTGGGTCCAGAAACAGAAGACATTTTCACTGATACATTCATGGAGTCTCTGACAGCTGTATGCAACGCACTAGACAATGTGGAGGCTCGTAAGTACATGGATGCCCGTTGTGTGCGTTTTGGGAAGCCTTTATTGGAATCAGGTACTCTAGGCACAAGAGGCAATACACAGATTGTGGTTCCTTTCCTGACTGAGAGTTATGGAGCTCAGAATGATCCTCAAGGTGTGAATATGATGAGAGAATGATAGATAGAAGCTGGAATTCCAATGTGTACTTTGAAGAATTATCCTTATAAGATTGAACACACCATCCAATGGTCACGCGATCTCTTTGAAGGACTCTTCACTCAAGCCATTCAGACATTGGCTTCCTATCGTGATACTCCTGACTATTTGAACTCTTTTA
>NW_014568767.1:0-1642 GCF_000743755.1 Blastocystis sp. subtype 4
TAATAATGTGTCATTTACATCAATTTGGTTTGACTGGTTATGAATTCAAACAAACAACCAATTCAAAACAACTCTTGGAAATAAGCAGAATGGGATAAACAGTATTCCCTGCTAAATACGGAACATAACTTTCTCTTATTCAACTCGATTCTCATTCATTTCACAAAACAAGAATAGAAGCTTCGAAGAACTGAAGGTATGGTTATCAACCAACATAATATCGTTTCCTATTGGATAATTGGTTTGGAACCAATCAGATTGGTATAAGCTGCTCAATAGACGGAAAATAACCGTTTAGTGATCCAATGAATATAATAATTATGAATCAATGAACCTATGGAATCGTTGTTTGGAGTGATGATATCAACCAAACTGTTGAGTTAGTGTTGCTAATTTCGAATCTATATTCCGCATTTCACTTCCAAGGTCAGAAATGATTATTGGTTGAAAACACACAATTCAGATAAGTCAATGTCTAGATCTGTTACCAGTGATATAACAAACCATTTGGAATCAATATTGATAGTTCACATTTCTGATAGTTGTTTTATCATTCCTTGTTCTATTGGACCCATATCTCAATAGACAAATGATTGATTGTTTCTACAAACAATCCAGGACAATTCATCTATGGACATTATTTACTACAACATAACAAAACTGTACAGGCTCTAAGAGTGTTTATTCTTTGAAACTCCTTTATCAATAGCATTCGAATCCTTTCCAACCTAGCTGACTATTGGATTAGTTTCTGTATTCAACATCACTCCTCTCACCACCCTCTTTCCAAACAAACAATACATTCCTCTTTCTTCAGTTTCAACTGTAACCCAATTCGATACATTCTTATCAATTTGAATAGTACATCCAAAGAAACCGCCAAAGCCAAAGGGAGAATCAAATACAAATCCATTCGAAGCACATTCACATCACGTAGTCCATACAAATATCCTCGTATTCCCAGTGTTGTTATCATTGGACACAATACTCCACAACATACACTCCGTAACAAAAGAGGCATATTCTAGTACTCACTTATTCACTCAAGATCCTACTTCAAAGGGCCAACGATCGTCAACACGACACAACATTCCTACAAATACACAAATACCACATACAATTCTTGACCACTGTAGATTCATGTTCTCCTCCTGTTCAATATGACTCAATACCTCATCCACATCCACACGTCTATCAAACAGAATATACCTTGCCTTCCCATTCTCTCGAACTGGCATCAACCGATAATCGTTCTGTTCAGCCACAATCGTTACTTCTATCGGCATTGCTTCAGTCTCAAACCCCACTCGAATGTCCCCAGATTCACAATTTCTCTCCCATTCCTCCTCTTCTTCTGCACTTAACATTGTCATATTTGTATGAGATACACGTTCTGATGACCCAACTGCATTCAACTTGCTGTAATACCATCCCTCTCCCACAAACAGGAAACCTTCCTTCTTTGTTGACAAAGGAACATACTTGTACCAAAGGATTTGGGTTCATAACGATGGCGACGGGTTGTCTAAATCCCACATCAACAGAAACCCTACCACATTCTGAAAGAACGGAGGATCCACAACAAACGAACCGATAAGGATTCGACGAGGAGTTCGTACACGACTAGGGAAGGGATCACGAA
>NW_014568766.1:0-1642 GCF_000743755.1 Blastocystis sp. subtype 4
AGGGTATTAAGATGCTAATCACACGTCATATACTTGAACTGGGTTATAGTCTTATCTATATCGATACTGATTTGTATGTTTATGGTGATTTGGATTCAGAATTATCCTCTCTACCATATATGGATGCATACTTTGCTACTGATAGAAGATGTTGTAGAAAGTTCTGTGATGGGTTTATGTTTCTTCATCCCTCTCAGGAGTTAATTGACATTATTTGGGATTCATTCAAGTACTATCCAATGTTCCAGTATCATGATCAACAAAACACTTCATGAGAGAAGGTTCAAATATGGACTCATTCCTTTCTCAATTGTTGAAAATGGATTTGATTTCTTTAGTGATAAGAGTTTTGGACCAATATCAAGTAGTATCTTTTGATTCCTGAGACTTAGATAATATGACATTTCTAGCCCTTCACAATGATTTCGTTTTTTCAATTCCAGCCAAACATTATCGAATGAAGGTGATGGGATTGTATAAGCATAACTACAATCAAGAATACTCTACAAAAGGAAGAAACTATCTCTATATTCAGAATCCAATTCGTAATCATTCTTAATTGATAATGAGGTAGATAAAGGACAACTAGCATGTATAGTGAAAATGGCCAATCATTTGAATCGATCTCTTATTGTTCCCTATATGAAGTGCAACAAGAAGACTAACTCAAAGTACTGTAATGCATGTGATGAAGACAATTATTGTGCTACTAGCATATTAAAGAATTGTCTTAAGCCATGGTTTGAGAATGTAATGACCAAACAACAGTTACATGTAGACCTTCTTTGAGAATCGATATGTTCTTCCTGAGGTTAAGAAATCGTTTGATAATGATCCAGTTATAGAGTACAATGTTAACACGATTTGTAACTCTGTTCCTCTATCCCTAAGTAATTCCAATGTTATTGTTCTTAAACTACTGTTACGATTGTGTGTTTGTGAATATGATTCCATGTTCTGTTGATGGAATTGATTCTCTAGGATTGGGTGATTAAAGCACTTGTCATTCTAAGCCATCTAGGAACCAGTTTGCTGAAGCATCTGATAACACTACATGCAAAAGAGTAAAAACAGGAGATGGACATGAGTTATGCACTGCTGATAATAGATTCTGAAACAATAATGCTTTATGTACTTTCTGAAATTGGGTTGCATTCTTGCACAATGTTGTAGCAAAACTACTATTGGTTGTTTGGGCCCTGTTATCAGCAACACCAACCACGATATCACTCAGTTGTTGGTTGCTTTTTCATACAATTGTCAGTGTTAGCGAAAAAGGAGGCCTCATCTCTGATCTCTACCAAACAAAATGGCCTCAATACTACTAATATGAGTGGTCAATGATTAGATAATGAGTGATTGATGAATTGAACCGATTCCCGTGGATCTGTTATAGGTAATGTTGAACAGAAAGATCATATTGATTTCTTGATTGATGATAAGAATATGAGTGTAGATAATGTTGAATCAATATCAGAGAAGATAAATGGAGTAGAATGGAGAATGAAGTGGAAAGAGTACTTGAAAGAGAGTGTATTGAATAATAATAAGAATTGTATGTTGAATTTGAATGTTGATAAAGGAGAAATGAGAGGAGTATGTAAGAGAGGAGAAGAAGTGATAGAAGTGAAAGAGAATGAGA
>NW_014568765.1:0-1734 GCF_000743755.1 Blastocystis sp. subtype 4
TGGATTCAACTGTTCTATCATTCAATCTGTCTCCATTCTCTCATCTCAAATCCCTCACTATTGGAGATGATTCTTTTGGTTCACCAATTGAGTTCATAGTCAATGGACTGAATGAATTGATTTCAATTGATATTGGAATGAACTCATTCACAAGGAGCAGAATGTCTTATGCTGAACGATGGAATCGAGAGTTTCATGTGAAGAACTGTGGATCTCTGAGAGAATTGATTATTGGACGATATTCATTCTCTGATTATTGTGTATTCGATCTATCCAATCTTCCTCAACTCAGAACCATCTCCATTGGAACTGTTGATCAATCTTATAACTTCTTTTATGCTTATGATGTTGATTTGATTGGTGAGAATGAGTGTGACAAATGATTGAAAGACTTGCCTTCACTTGAATCCATATCTATTGGAAGCTATTCATTTGGTGGTTGTCATTCAGTTCAATTTGAGAGTAATGATTGAATGAATGAGTAATAATCAGATCTGCCAAGATTTCAGTCCATGTATCTGTTTGAAGGAGCATTTCAAGGGGATTTGAGAGATGATCGTAAATCGAATAGCACAGCTCCTTTCAATTATCGAAACACTCTAACAATGAAGAGTGATGAATAGAAGCAAGAATGATGATTAGATCTGAGTCTTCTTGTGTCAATGCGAATCCCTTCGTATTGTTTCAGGTATATTGGATCTGTTGTTTTGGAGAGTATGAGTAATGAATTGAGTTGAGAGTAGATATTCCAGTTCTTTCTTCAGGTATTATCACTAGCAGTGGTAATTATCAATTTGCTAGTGTTTATGAATTGACTGCAACGAGTGTGATTAAGAGTTGAAGATAAGATGTAGATGCTGTTGCTCTTGAATCGTTTATTCGAAGCCGAAGTTCTTATGTTTAGCTGATTCAGATAGTCTGTTTGTTCGAAGTCATGAGTTGTAACCTCATTCTCAGACCAAAACACTAATGGTTAGAGTGATGTTGAAAACAATGTGAAGCTCATGTGATTCTCTCATAATCTGATACCAGAAGGATGAAACATAGAAACTACACAACTTCATCTGTCTTTTTTGGAGAAAGAGATGAAGTGTTGTTTTTCAAATCATATTGTTGAAGACCATAGATAATACCAGCAAAAGGAATGAGAACGAATTCTAAACATATCATCATAGCATTTCTGTAATTGGATGGATCCAATGTAATAGAGACTGTAGGTTGCATCACAAACAACAGGGCAGTAATACTGAAGGTAAGACCACAGATTGGCTTGTCGCTTGTAACAAACTGAAGAATAGCAGTAGAGAAGATGACAACTCCTCCTAGAATAATGGCCATTAGGTAGTTATTGCTTATGACATCACTGACACTTGAAGAACAAACCCTCCTCATTTGGTATCCACCCACTCCAACACTCCATCCCTCATAGTACTTGCATTCTTCAGTGTTCTCTTTGTCAATGTGAGACCAATTCCCCATAAATAATAATCCAATGGAAATTGTAGCCACTCCTAGTCCCATCTCCACCACGATAAGGAAGATAACACACACCTTTAGCCAACAGTTTCGGCCTCGATTTGAACTAATGTGAAGTTTCGGTTTCGCACTCATAACAACAAAAGATAGGAAAAAGATTAAATGGATGAGAATTAATGAAATGATAACAAATTGATGTGATTGGGACTGAGTGAGAAAGTGATTGACATGAATTGTGAGATATGAATAGAATTGATA
>NW_014568764.1:0-1621 GCF_000743755.1 Blastocystis sp. subtype 4
GTCTAACAGAATTGAATGAATTGTCTCCACATTCAAATGATTTGAGTTGAGAGAATGAAGACAAATCCATTGTTACTAATCCCATTTCTAATTGAGAATTAGAAGTGAAGATCATCTTATCAATTGATGTTGATAATGTTGTGAAATAGACATACGATGGAACAATCACAGTACGACTTGTTTTCGATCTAATAAACGAATTCAAGCTAGTAGCATCTAAGAATGATACAAACAAAAAGAGGATACTGATTGAACTGAATATACGAACATTATAGAACGAATTAGAAAGCGAGATACCACTGGACGGAAGAACAGGGATATCTAATTCATTATCATGAAATCATTACAATACTCAACAAATCGACCCACCCAACATAATAGAAGTTATAAGAACCAGATGAAGAGAAGGAAGTGAGAGAAGGAAGATCTCATTGTCAATTCATAATCATTCATTAGTACTCTTCATTGTCAAAGTATTCATATATCCATAATAGCTTTCACTGCGATCATCATTTGAATCTCCATAGAGTGCACGGGAACGAAGTAGAATTGATTTCAGTTTAGGAAGATCTAGAATAGAATCGATATCAATATCAAATCATACTAGATAGTACAATATCATGAATAGAATAGAATGAATTAGATCCAAATTCAATTGATTCAAGAGAAGGAAGATCATTCAATTCAATTGATTCAACAAAGTAGAAGTTCATTGAATCTGAAGAAGAACCAATCATAATCGATTTCAAATTAGGAAGATGATTCAATTCAAATATGTGATAATCTGAGAATGAATATCGATCAATTGATAATTCTCGTAATGATAAACAATTCTTCAAATGGAATTCTCGATTCAATCGTTCTGAATATGAATTCTCACTCAATGTGAATGAATTCATTCCTATTGATATCGATTCTAATTCATTCAATCCATTGATTATGAATTGTCTAACAGAATTGAATGAATTGTCTCCACATTCAAATGATTTGAGTTGAGAGAATGAAGATAAATCCAAAGTGTATTCATTTAATTCTAATTGAGTATTGTCAGTGAAGTTGAGATGATTGATTGATATAGAGATAGAATCAATATCGATATAAGAAGAAACGATTCTAGCATATGATGATTTAGATTGAATGAAATGAGTGATATGATCAGAATCTAAAGAATGAATGAATGATATCATGAATACTAATGGAGTGAATCAAATATGCATATTGGAAGTGATTAGGTCGAGAAGCTGAGATTCCTTCTGGATATAGACGAGGAATATCTAATGAATGAAATCATGAATGAATACTAATCAAATCAATTGATCCAATATTCTCGAAGTTTGATGAACCAGATGAAGAGAAGGAAGTGAGAGAAGGAAGATCTCATTGTCAATTCATAATCATTCATTAGTACTCTTCATTGTCAAAGTATTCATGAAATCATAAGGAATATCAATCCTGCCATTTGAATCACCTCGAAGTGCTTCATTATGAAGTAGAATTGATTTCAATTGAGTCAAATCTAATGAGAATCGATATCAATATCAAATCATACTAGATAGTACAATATCATGAATAGAATTGAATGAATTAGATCCAAATTCAATTGATTCAAGAGAAGGAAGAT
>NW_014568763.1:0-1615 GCF_000743755.1 Blastocystis sp. subtype 4
AATCATATTCACAATTCTCATTGTCTCAAGTATGTAATAGGTCTAAAACAGAAGTGAAACTAGATAATCCATTATCATTTAAGAAGTGTTTCATCTCTTATTCACTGTTCAGTTCATCTCATCCACTCTCATCTATCCTCAATCATCCTATTCTCTTTCAACTACTGTCTATTTCTCTACTGTTCCTATCATCTCAGGAGATCTTCTTCAATTCAATGTATCTTCAGGAACTCTTCTTGATAGATTGGTATTGGATGCAACAACAGGAAAGATCTCTGGTATTCCATCAACTCCTTCTCATTTCATCGATGTCATTGTTCAGGCTTCAAATCAAGTCGGATCTATTCAAACTCAACTCTTCTTTATGGTCAAGAGTATCTCAACTCTCACTATCATTCTCATCTCTCTTACTGTTCTTCTCATAGTTATCAATCTCATTCTCATTCTCATTGTGATTCTATCAAAGAAGAAGAAGAAACCCACTCTTCCTATCAAGTCATTACATGAAGTCAAATCCATTAAGAATCATGTTGTCAATCCTTCTTCAACTCCTCAATCTAATTCATCTCATGCTCCTCTATCCAACATTGCTGTATTCGATCCAATTACTTCTAACATCGCTTCTCTCTCTTCAAAATAACACTCTCTTGAGTCTTCTTCTGTATCAGTATGAATTCATTCTTCTAATAGGAATCATTCAGTCATTTTAACTCTTTGTTCACATTCATATCTTCATTCTTATTCATCACAATTCATTCCATTATCAATCATCTCAGTACATTCTATCACACATATTCTCATTCAATAATATTCATCTCTCTTATCATCATACAATCACTTCTATCAATCCTATCATCTCAATCATTCCATGTCACAACATATTCTATCATTCTTCAATACAACACATGAACACAAGATGGATTGAATAGAGTGATACAAATCTCATTCAATCCATTGTTCTAACTCCTAATCAATCATTGATGATTGTAAAGTACTAATATCAAGAATCTCTATTGGCATCAACACACTATCTACGAATGGAATCAGATTGGAATGTATGATAGTGAATAAAGAGATTGAGTTAATCATCATTCAACTACTCTTTGTTTTGTTCTCTCAATTCAACATTCATTTCAATCAACTAGATCCTTATCTCAACTTCAACAATTCCATTCTTATACAATCCTATCTTTCTTTGATAGAACCCAACTCTTCTGTTGAATGAATTGATCAAGACAATCAGCATCTCATTCATTATTAACCAATCAATCATGCTTGAACTCTCCAACTCTTTCACTTCAATGAAGGGACTGTATTTCATCTCAATTCCATTCTGAGTCAGTTTACAAATATCTACCTCAAATACAATCATCAATTATCACTCTCTAATCTCACTTTACCAATGAAGTAGAAACTAGCCCAATATCCTTTCAATACAGAGAGAGAAGGAAGATCTCATCAATCAATCTCATTTCATCACAATACTCCTCATTATCAATGAATTCTTATTAACTGTACCCATATCACCAGCTAGAGCCCATTCTCCAAGAATAATCGATTCTAATTGAGGAAGATCTTATTCATCATTCATACAATCACTCATACTCTCAAATAC
>NW_014568762.1:0-1610 GCF_000743755.1 Blastocystis sp. subtype 4
CTGCTTTAGTGAAATGGTTAGAAGATTTCCTTCGAAGTCTTGATTGAAGTTACTTTTTTATTAGTCTGTTTATGTTGACTTGTTTTTTATTACATCAAATCTTCTCCTGAATATGTATCTGATTCATTTTCGCACTTAGATTATATCAGAAGAAGATATGGTAGGATAACATATAACCAATCAGACCATAGTTAGAATAGAGTCAATTCCCCGCGGAATATGACCTGTTTTCATTGATTGAATATCGTCAATTCCGTGAATTAGACATTCACAACCATTTTTATGCAAGGGTTAAGTGAAATATGTCAAAATCCACGGTGCGCCAAAAAGGCGCTCTTTTGGTTTGGTCTTGGTTGTTTAATCATCTGTAGTTGTGATCGATGTCTTAAGAGAACTTACTGCAGCGAAGAGTGTCAAATCGCTGATTGGAAGAATCATAAGTAAGGATTCATGATAATGACAATCAATAGGCAACAGTGTATTGTGAATGAAAAGAAAGATGAAATAGTAAAGAACTTCGATGAACTCAAATCGAAATATGGAAGTGTTTTTGAGGGGAGCAAAGTTCAAAAGCGAAAAGAATCCGGTTCCTCTCCTAAACCCTATTCTCAACCCAAAAAACAAAAGAAGTCAAAAAAGAAGGTTGAGATTGCCTACAATGGTAGTCTTTTGCCATACTCTCTGGAATCTGTCAATAACCTATTTATTGATTTCCTTGAACAACTTTCATTGTATCTTCTTGGTAAGAGTCTTATGTAGGACTTCTGAACTCAAATTACTGGCTGATGAAACGGAAGATATTCTCTATCATACATCATCTGTTTCAGAAACACTAGATACATTGCTCTCCTTTAAGAAGAGGCTTTCTGAAATCAATGGTTATTCAGATATAGAAGAAGAGGATGTAGAGGATACTCCTGCTGCGGTAGGCAAACGTCAAGAGCTTGATCATAGATATTAAAGGAATTAGTTCACCTCTGTGATCATTTCCATTTCGATGAGCTGAAAACCAAAATGGAGAAGTTCTCATTGTACTCTACAGCAAATGATTATCGCAGTAACACAGATGATAGAAAGTTCTGTACTCATTGTGGTGATCGAGAGGTAGTTCGAATGATGGAATATAAGAATAGAATCTGAAGGATCATCCCTTATTTCGGTATGTTTACCTGTGTAATGAATGCTTGAAAGAGTACAATGAGAATCCATGGTGTCAGGATGAAGAACATGATATGGATTGTTGTTGCTGTGGAGATGGAGGAAATGTGGTTCTTTGTGATTTCTGTTCTCATTCGATTTGCAGCAATTGTATTATGCTTCATCAAGGTGAAGAAGAGTGGGAACGAGTACAACATGATGATAAGTGGATGTGTATGGCTTGTAAGAAGGACTCTGAAGGTCATTTCATTTTTCAACGAGCATGAATTGTTTGATGCATACATAAGATATGGATAAATCCATAATCGAAGTATCCCACTTGAATAATATGATACTCTCATAAGAAGCAGTGTTTTGATGTAATAAAAAACAAGTCAACATAAACAGACTAATAAAAAAGTAACTTCAATCAAGACTTCGAAGGAAATCTTCTAACCATTTCACTAAAGCAG
>NW_014568761.1:0-1626 GCF_000743755.1 Blastocystis sp. subtype 4
AGTTTCGAGATTCATCGTCCTTTGAGTGGTTCTTCTTCTGATGCTGTTGTGTTTGATGCTACTGGAGTATTTGGAGTTGAAGACTGTTCTACTGTTGTTGATTCTTATTCTTCTCTCACTTCTACTACTCCTACTTCAGGTACTATTGCTGATATCATGGATCTTGATCCTTATACTACTGGTTACCTTTCCAATTCGGTTGGATCCTTCATTGAATGGACTGTTGAGAATCTGGAAGGAAGTAAATGGAACTCATTCAACATGGTTGGAGGAACTACTGTTTCTTCTTGGGGATTTGATATCATCGCCAATTTCAATCCTGATGACACTAGCAGTGAACAGGTGACTATTCTGAGTGCCATAGATCAATCAGTGATTGAGAAAACAAAGCCTCAGATTCCTGTTCCTGTGGCTTTGGCTGGATTCCGTAGATATCGATGGGAGGTTACTGATACTGCCTCAAGTACAACCTCTCTGGGTTCTGTTCACATGGCCTATTGTAAGGCTTCAGGTGATGTGTGTCCTGCGATTGGCAACTATCCTTCAGTGGCTGAAGGTCAAATCTCTCCTTCTTCTTGTCCTGAGGGTTACAGAGGTTATTCATATCGTGAGTGTTCTGGAGGTGTGGGTGAAGTTAACACAGATCATTGCTCCAAGAGACGTCCAGCTAGTGCTCGTTACACACAATCACGTTACACTTTTGTCATGAATACACAAGTGACCACTACTGTTCCTTCAGTGAGAAACATTGTTGATCGTTGGTACATTGATACTGGAGTGGTTCTTCCTAATGGATTAAGTCTGAATGCCCAGACAGGAGAGATTTCTGGAACTCCTACATCAGAACAGAGTTTGACAACATACACAGTATATGCTGAGAATGAATCAGGAGCAACTCAAGCAACAGTATCAATTGAGGTACGAAAGGGACAATGTATGGCTGAAGGAGTATTCCCTGTAACATATGTTGGTGAAACAGCAGTGTATGAGTGTTCGAGTCAGGGAAGCTATGTGGGAACTCAGAAGCGTGCTTGTATTCTTGGAAGTGAGAATGGAGAGTGGCAAAATGCATCTGGATTCTGTGTGTCTGTTCCACTGCTTGTTGTGGTTGTGTTAATAGTAATCATCATAATTGCAGTTGTTGTGCTTATCCTGCTTAGAACAAGCAAGAAGGCAAAGGCAAAAGGAGGAGTGAAGGGAAAGAAGACTGTTAAAACATCCAAAACTGCTGGCAAGCCTACTGCCTCTACGAAGAAAGTGAAGGTCTAAATTGCCAATTGGAATGGTTTGTTTGAATTAACAGTGTTTAGGTTTCACATGTACAAAGATATCATTCAACTCAATCTCATCAATACCACAAACATCACCATTCCTATTAACAATCCACATACTACAATCAATTTCAATAATGATATTCAACTCCCTAACCCTAACAGTTATATCACTCGATTATCTCTTCTTGCAGATGCCAAAATACACAATATCACATCCACTCAGATTGTTGTTATTGATGGTACTCAAATCATATTCAATCCAGGGACATGGGATATCAATCAATTGATGGATAAACTCAATACTGGAAATGCGATATTCAATCTAGTGATATCAGGGAAAGATACTTACAAA
>NW_014568760.1:0-1618 GCF_000743755.1 Blastocystis sp. subtype 4
TGTTGACCCATATTCTTTCCAGCACTCATTACTTCATCCACCAGGAGTAACTGACTGGCGATGACTGTACTTAGTTGAATGAATTGTCTCTTAACACGATAATTATCCCACACTCCTTCAATAGAAGGCAACATTGCCTTGCCAGTCAGAATATCAATTCCACCCTTCATATTCTCCTTCTGAATTTCATGTTGCACGTCAAGAATTGTGTCCTATTCCTCAAATACCTCCTTCATTCCAACCATCACATCAAATCCACTATTCTCTGCTAGCGTCTTTGGAATCACAAGAAGAGCATCAGCAAATGCACGTACACCCAATTTCGCTTTTCCTTCCACTGTCTCTGCAAACTGCATCAGATGTGAATAGGTAGCCAGTTCAAATGCTCCTGCACCAGGAACCAGCTTTCGATCCTCCAGGGCATTCTTCACAGCCCGTATTCCATCGCGTGCTGCATCCTTCAGTTGGGATACAACCTGCTGATTGGGTCCCTTCAACAACAGTGTGCATGAGAAGGGGTTTTGAACATCTTCAACAAAACAATACTTATCCTCACCCAATGTCTGCTCATACACACTTCCTGCATACCCCAACACTTCAGGTGTTAGATCCTCGACACTGTTCACAGGGATACCGCCACATGCCAGAGAGAGACGTTCCATGTTCCGACGCTTCGCACGACGCAATGCCATGATCCCTGTGTGAGAAACCAATCTCATCCCTACCTGCCTTCGCAAGCATATCCAGAGAGAGAGGATCAATACCCTTCTGATTGATCACCACGAAATTCTTGCCGTTTTCAGGAGAACACATGAAGTTCTTGAAATCGATAATTGAACGTACCTTGTCATCTGTGAATTTGCGTTCTGCTGCAACCAACTCATCTCGCTCCTGTGCTGTGCTGTACACAAAAGTCGAGTTGGCTTCACTGAATATCACTCTCATGACTCTCACTCACCTCTTTTCATACTCTAACGACACGTTCAGAATCAATATGTAACAGTTCTTCAGAGACTTTGGCATATCAGGATGACGGGTTCCATGATCCATGACCTACTCATTAGAGACACCACTCATCACAACCAGACCGCGAACCAACTTGCTGTCCATCGCATCCTTTGTAATCATCTCCATTTGTTCGATCATCAGAATATCTAGAGGTTTGCCTGGACGTTTCACTGTCAAAACAGCATCTGTAACCATGGAAGTGAGGTGATCAGCAAGCTACGTATGAGTTGTGTAATAGAAACACACATCTTCGGGAAGTTTGGTACGAAGAGAGGTTCGAGCAACATTGTATAGCAATTCGCGATCATTCTCGATATCCTCTTCAGGTTCCTACAAATCACTTGGAATAAACACTCCTACAGCAAAATCGTCAAGGAACTTTAATGTTTCATTCTTTGCAATTTCAAATCCATCTGTAAGTAGTCTAGGATGCACTCCCTATGGATTACAAAGCAATCTAACACAAACCTCAGCTACATAACGAGAAGCCATCTTCATCAATTCACCAATGAATAGGACTGTTGATGTTGTTCCGTCTCCCTATAGAATCATCGAATATAACTGCGAATCCAACAGTAATGTCATCCTGAGCCGTTGCTGTTCTGGCAAT
>NW_014568759.1:0-1588 GCF_000743755.1 Blastocystis sp. subtype 4
TTTACAGAACAATACACTGGAAGTCAACTAACAAACACTCAATGACAATAACGAATCCTTTAAATCAAATCGGTGATATTCATGGGCATTTCATCGATCTGCGTGCTGTAATACTGTTCAATGTCTCTCAGAATACTAATATCCTCATTGGTAACAAAGTTAATAGCTACACCCTTACGTCCAAAACGTCCCGAACGACCAATTCTAGATCTCATTTTACTCCATCAACTCTACCTATGAATGTACAATTCACGACTGTTAGGAAGATCATAATTAATGACCAAGGAGACTTGCTGAACATCCAGACCACGACCCCATACATCTGTAGCAATAAGTACACGACTGTTACCTGCACGGAACTCCTCCATAATCTTATCACGCTCGCTCTGAGGCATGTCACCATGCATTGCACTCACCGTGAAGGAAGCCTCACTCAACTTATTTGCCAACCATTCCACCTTCTTGCGCGTATTGCAAAAGATCACAGCTTGTGTGATAGTCAGGTTGTTATACAAATCACACAAAGTATCGAACTTCCATTCCTCACGCTCCACAGCAACGAAAAACTGCTTGATACCTTCGAGTGTCAATTCATCACGCTTTACTAGAATCTTCACCGGTTCATTCATGAATTTGTTTGTCATGTCAAGAACCTCTTTTGGCATTGTAGCAGAAAGAAGTACTACTTGTGTACGAGGAGGAAGATAACGATAGATGTCATACAGTTGCTCTTTGAAACCTTGATTCAACATTTCATCACCTTCATCAATTACAAGCATCTTGATATTTCGAGTACGCAAATGACGACGCGCAATCATATCATACACACGACCAGGGGTTCCAGAAACCACTTGTACACCATAATCAAGACGACGAATATCTTCTTTCATGCTTTTACCACCAACACATGCATGACATTGTACCTTCATGAAGTCTCCAATGGACAAAAGAACCTTCTGACTCTGTTCTGCCAACTCACGAGTGGGAGAAAGAATCAGTGCCTGAGTCTCCATAAGTGTAGGGTCAATGCTCTGAAGAACTCCAATGCAGAATACTCCAGTCTTTCCAGTACCCGATTGCGACTGTGCAATAACATCTCGACCCTTGACAATAGGAAGAATTGCTCTCTGCTGAATAGCTGAAGGCTTTTCAAATCCTAAATACACATTAGAACGAAACAATTCTCACAAACACTTACCATATGCAACAATGCCACGGAGAAGGTCTGGATTTAGTCCCATAGCATCAAATGTAGGAGTTACCTCAACATCCTTCGAAATCGTATACACTGTATCTGCTGCTTCACCGACAAGGCCTATAACAAATTAGACAACCTATTTTGCGTTATGCCTACCAGTTTTTCCTAACATTGCGTATTTGTCTCCTTTTGGAATCAAATTGAAAGAAACAAAAATCAGGACATTTTGGTGTACTCAAACCAGTTCATTTTTTGGTATATCAATTGGGGTATGTAAGATTTGAAGCTCCTATCGATTTCTCTTCAGATTCATAGCCATTCATCAATTTACTTCTACAACAAACAGTCGATTCGAATTTAAAGAAACTCTTATAATTGCAGCTTACTTGG
>NW_014568758.1:0-1637 GCF_000743755.1 Blastocystis sp. subtype 4
TCACTTGAATCCATATCTATTGGAAGATATTCATTTGGTGGTTGTCATTCAGTTCGATTTGAGAGTAATGATTGAATGAAGGAGTAATAATCAGATCTGTTTTCACTTGAATCAGTGTCTTTTGCTAGTTATTCATTCAGATATTGTCATTCAGTTCGATTTGAGAGTAATGATTGAATGAAGGAGTAATAATCAGATCTACCAAGATTTCAATCCATGTATCTGTTAGAAGGAGCATTTCAGGGAGATGGAGGAGATGATCGTAAATCGAATAACACAGCTCCTTTCAATTATCGAAACACTCTAAGAATGAAGAGTGATGAATAGAAGCAAGAATGATGATTAGATTTGAATATTCTTATTTCAATGCATATTCCTTCCAATTGTTTCAGGTATATTGGATCTGTTGTTTTGGAGAGTATGAGTAATGAATTGAGTTGAGAGTAGATATTCCAACTCTCACTTCAGTTGATATCACTAGCAGTGGTGATTATCAATTTGCTAGTGTTTATGAATTGAATGCAACGAGTCTGATTAACATTTGGAGATAAGATGTAGATGCTGTTGCTCTTGAATCGTTTATTCGAAGCCGAAGTTCTTATGTCTAGTTCGTTCATATAGTCTGTTTGTTCGAAGTCATGAGTTGTAAGCTGATTCTCAGATTCAAATGATGTATCAACAAACAAGAGAAATCTCCTTATCATTATCCATTCTCTGTTCTTCTTCAATTCTCTTCGCTTGTTCCTCTGCCTCTCTCTTCAATCTATCCTTTTCTTATTGTGTTTCCACTTTCATAGAATCAATCCTAGTTCTCATCTTGAATTCCATTTCTTACAAAGGAGGTTTATTCAAGAGTATAACCAACACACTCATATTGTCTTTGCTTCCTCGTTCAAGACTCAAATCAATGAAACTAGACAAGGCATCTTGTAATCGTTCATAACTCTGCTACAAATCACATCATTCACATATGATAACCATAAACTCTGTAAACACTTCTCTCACTTCATCCATAGCATGGTTGATTATCCTCCATAACTATCAAGAATCGAAGAAACCAATCATCTCATCGAAACTCATTGATGGTGCTATCTAGTCATCCTTTCATGTGGAGAGTTGAAATCCAAAGGATATTTCTATTCCATTTCTCAACCCTTGGATTATCATCATAATACAATAATATCCAGATTGTCAAGAGAACACTTCCTTTTCAACAACTGGATTATCCAAGATAGTCGGCATTCAGTGATGGATGGGAGTGAGGTCTTATACTAGCTGACATCAGACCTTATCGATGATATCAGTTGGTTGAGAGAAATCAAGTGAACAATTGGAATCAATGTGAATACAACCATAACCGAAAACAGTATTGGATACTGAGATTAATATGTATTGCATTTGATTGAGCATAGCATTGATGTGGCTAGAGTATAGTATCGTTTATCAAAACAACAGATTATCCTTTAGCATTAGAAACAGTTTTGGATTAATCATTGTTTGAGAATAGAGATGTGAAGAAGGTGTAAATAGTCTTTGATGATTGTAATGAATGGATAATTGAATCGAAAAGGATTGTTCCAAATGAATGATCGATTCGATGATTTGCCTTGAATGATTATTGAGTAGTGCATCTGACT
>NW_014568757.1:0-1583 GCF_000743755.1 Blastocystis sp. subtype 4
CTTATTATCATTCAATACACTCTCTTTCAAGTACTCTTTCCACTTCATTCTCCAGTCTACTCCATTCATCTTCTTTGATATTGATTCAACATTATCTACACTCATATTCTTATTATCAATCATTAATCCTCGAATATGATCTATCTGTTCAACATTACCTATTTGCATTCATAGGAATTCAATTCATCAATCCTCATTCTCTAATCATTGACTGTTCTTATGAAGTTCAAGATGATCCCATACTATTACTACTATTAGATCTGATTACATGTTTTGTAAGTGCTGTAGCGATGGATTATATACTAATAGAGCAATGTGGTAGAATGAATACTATTATATTAGTCATTGATTATCAATTTACACTATATATACTACTGAACATGTATGAAAATGGTTTTAATCAATCAGACAATACTAGGATTATTGTTCTAAAGGAATCAAACTGATCAAACCAGACTTAGGAACAATCATTCTTACAATATATCTTAGGAATTGATGTGATGAAGTGAATGTATTGCATCAATTGCCATGTTTCGTGATATGAGTGCTACACAACAAATGATGAATAGACAATCAACAGTTTTGCTGAGTATTCTATCTCTCTGAAACGAATTCAGCTTCATTTGACTGAAGAAATTGATGAGCCTTCTTGAAACAATTGAGAGTGATTTGGTGTATTGTCTCATGATGACTCCAAATTGGAACGAAGTTGGGTTGTGGGGATTAAACAACAGACTGAGGTACAGGATAATAGTAAATGGAGTGGATATTAGTCAGTTGGATTTGGAGGATCTCTGGTCTCATATCATTATTATCCACAGAAACCTCTTTTGTTCTCCTGAATAGGCGTAGTACTCTGGATCCATTCAGTGAGTACTAGGATGAATCCATCTGGTCAATTTTGGACAAGCTAGCTTGCGAACTGTGATCTCAGAAGCTCCTGCTGAATTGGATACCTCTGTAGAAAAGCATGGATGCAATTATGCGGTGGGTCAGCTTCAACTTCTGTTATTGCAAGAGCATTATTGAGAAAATCAAAGGATTTCTCAGTATGTCTATCACAATACTTTTTTTACATCCTTGATTCTGTTCACTAGTTTCCTCATCAGAGGGGATGTGTCATCTGAGATTTCCTCTTCCGATGCTACCATCTGTTGAGCAATTCTCGATACAACTGCTCATTCCATTTTGTAAGCTATGAAATTCCTTTCAATTGCTCTTATTGTGTTAGCATTGGCCTCAGCTAGTAACTGGGTTGTGCTGGTGTGTGGATCCAAGGGAATAGCTAATTATCGTCACCATGCTGATATGTACAGTTTATTCATATTTCTCATTCTATAGTTCGCATGCTTATCAGATTGTGAAGGCTGGAGGTATTGATCCTGACCACATTATTACTATGATGTTCAACGATGTCCCTACTAATCCTTACAATCCTTTCCCTGGTGAATTGTACAACCATCCTGGTGATGATGCTCGTGATGTCTATGCTGGTGTTGTTGTGGATTATGAGAAGACAGAAGTATCTCCTGAGAATCTGGTAAAGGTTTTGACTGGAGATGAAAGCACTGGAAAGAAGGTTC
>NW_014568756.1:0-1612 GCF_000743755.1 Blastocystis sp. subtype 4
TCTCTCAACAAGTGATTACTACTATGATGTGCTTGTGATGAAGTGATAGGTGAGTGATGTGTAGAGTCAGGAATATGCCAATGGACGATATATGCGACTACTGGTGAAATTGGCAACAGTGAATGAACGAAGTGATGAGAATGGAAGTCTGGCTTGGAGTGATACAGGAGATCGATACATCCTTCGTTTGTTTCGTGACTATGTGTTCCATCAGAAGGATGAGCAAGGACGAAATGTGGTGGATTTTGGTCATGTATTGGATTCATTAGCAAAACTGGATGTTGGTGATCCAGAGTCAATTCCATTGTGTTCTCCTGATGGAAAGACACTTCTAGTGTGTAGTTATGAAGATGTGAAGCGTTGTTTAGAGAATGTGTATGGTGAACTTGTGAATCAGAGTCAATCCTTGTTCTCTGAAGCAACACTGTTTCCAAAGTATGGTGTTCCAATGATCAAAGGGCGGTCATCTGTTGATCCGATGAGTTATAATCCAATGTCCCAATCTGTTTCTCGACCACCATGGCTATAACCTGAAAACAAAACCAACCAAGATAAACATGTGATCTGTTTCTTTGTAAACAGTTCAGAGTACATAAACACACATTCACCAGAACCGACGACCACTTTCTTTGATGTTCTTCACTATCGCTTCAATTGTCTTCTGGTCCTCATCTGTACAACCTTCAGGATGACACCATTGTTCCTGAAGAGCTGCTATTACCATTCCTAGTCTCTCTTCCAAAGAAATGAACAATGGACGAATGAATAGATTGAAGAACTACATTACATTCTGTTCCATACAACTCACCATATGAAAACTGAAATAGGCCAAACACATAATCAACACTTTGAACAGTACAAAGATGTATTTGTCTACATCCATTAAACCAACTAACAGATTTGTACATTCAGGATCTTCTTCAATGTCATAGTTCAGAACTACTTCTCTCTCTTCTGATTTACGATCATCATTTGCTTTATCACATTCCTCTTCTTCAATTGAATCATTACCATTGCAATTCTCAACAGACTATGACTCAACACTTCCAACAACAACACACTTTCTCTTCCTTCTTTCTCTCACGAATTTCTATACTCATCACAATCATCCACAACCTATTACCTTCTTCCATTGGCTTTAATTGAATACAAACACAATTGACAGTTTCATTTCAATGAAACGGCTGTCTATTCAATCATCAATAACTAACAAACAGATCACACAATCACTTGTATCTAATCTACAATCCTTATTTCTTCTTCTGGTTGATCTTCTTGTGATAGAAGGCAAGTTCCTCATCCTCAAGAANGTAACCATCAGCACGACCACTCTGACCAGGACGAGAACTGATACGAGCCAACAGCTTTCCAGAAGCCAATTGCTCAATTACCTCCTTCTGCTCAACAATCGAAGCCTGTCTCTTCTGCAACTTAGCAAGTACAGACTTACTCTTTCCTTCAGCCTTCGTCAGATCATCCAGAGCCAACTCACCCTTAGCACCGATCTTGCAAACATAGTGCTTCTCAAACCAGGCCTTGAAAGGAGTGGCATCAATTGAAACAATACAACCCTTCACAATCGTGTTCGTACGCACCAATTCATTGTTGGAAG
>NW_014568755.1:0-1712 GCF_000743755.1 Blastocystis sp. subtype 4
AGACCAACCTGATGTATCATCACCAAACCAATTGTTAGGTACTTCACCCATCTTATAATACCATTGTTCTGAATGATTGATAGAAGGACGACGAACATACACATTATGAACATTATTCTGATAACCATCATATCGTCCTTTCAGAACCATCTCCTCTTCACCATCAGGTAACATGTGATACAAATAGAAATAGGAATCACGAAACCAACTGGTGTTCGTTGAATTGAACACAACATCAAATCGATCCACATCAATATCCATACAATGAGTCCAATCGTGATCAGCAGGATGTGTATGGTTAACTGGAACTTCAAATATCACATTACCAGTCGCTGTATCATAAATACTGAAGAATTCTAACTCAGGACGCGATTAATAGGTTCGAACAATCTTATAATTCAAACATTCATCTCTTCTTGATTGCAAAGGATTCATATTGATAATCGAGGAAGAAAGTGAAAACTGTACAATTTCAACACTCTTCTCTGTCATTATGGTTTCTATCACAATGGCACCAGTCATATCTCGAATCACAATCCAACCACCATCACTCCAACCATCATTTCCAGTTCCAGCAGCTTGAGACAATACAAGGAAGAAACAGAGAAAGGTAAACACACTTCCAATACCTGTTCTTGATTATCTTCAAACAATGGAGAAGAATACAACAACATATCTCCTCCAAAGAGCTGAAACGATTCCTCCTTTGCAAATAGAAGACTTCTTTTCGTAATATTCACATACACTTCATTAGGAGCACATTTATTACCAGAAACAAGTCCAACTAACGATAATAGCCACTGCCCTCAATAATACCTACCAACAACACGACAATCACACGATATAGTATAGTAGAACGAAACCAAGCTATCTCTATATCAGAAGTACTGTTTCTTTACAACTAACATTTCTCATATTCATGATATAATAATCATAACATACCTAACTAACTACTGAACGTGCATGACGGTTATTTGTTCTTTGTATTACAACACATCAATTCTCTCTTTTAGATACCAACACTATTACACTTAGTCTATAACTGATTTCAATCGTATTATTCTCACTTTTCATTACTTCTGTTTTGAAAGGAGCTATAACAACAGAGGATCTATTATGAGATCTGATGTCATTGAGTTCGGGAGGGAGGTGCTGGATACTTCCTACAACGGCAATAGTGTGACAGTAGTTTGCATTGATAACTGAGTCATAAACATGGAAGATGGTGTAGTTCACAAGGTATCATACAACCACGAATAGCATCACTAATATGTAGACTTATTTGATAGATGCTGATATGGTAACAGATAGGATAATAGGTACGAATAATCTGGGTGATGATATTGAAGGTTGTGTGACGATAAAGACTTTCTGTAATTGTGTATGAGTTATCAACAATAGTAGTGTATATTGATGTATGTTACGTATTATTGTAACCGACAAATCATTGCTAGCTTGAACCTCCAACCCTGGATAGCTATAAAGGGAAGTGGTAGCAGACAAATCAGTCTTGAAAAAGCCCATACCAAAAAGGCAAATAGCCATAAAGAAGCTCGAAAGGGCAGACATTTTGATAACAAATTGGACATATCCAACCAATTTCATGTCAAAAGATGGATACTTGACATCTTTCTTCTCTCGCATAACAACATGTGAACCATCTTCTCGAGTACTAACTGTAAGAGGATTATACTTATTAGATTTGCTAATTC
>NW_014568754.1:0-1579 GCF_000743755.1 Blastocystis sp. subtype 4
ACTTGCCTTCACTTGAATCCATATCTATTGGAAGCTATTCATTCTGTCATTGTCATTCAGTTCGATTTGAGAGTAATGATTGAATGAAGGAGTAATAATAAGATCTGACATGTTTTCACTCCATGTATTTCTATCAAGGAGCATTTCTAGGAGATTTGGGAGATGATCGTAAATCGAATAGCACAGCTCCTTTCAATTATCGAAACATTCTAACAATGAAGAGTGATGAATAGAAGCAAGAATGATGATTAGATCTGAATCATCTTGTGTCAATGTATGTAGCTCCCGTTTGTTTCTCATTCATTGGATCTGTTGTTTTGGAGAGTATGAGTAATGAATTGAGTTGAGAGTAGATATTCCAGTTCTCACTTCAGTCGATATCGTTACCATAACTTCTTCCTTATTAAATCCATTTGAGAATGTTTATGAATTGAATGCAACGAGTCTGATTAAGAGTTGAAGATAAGATGTAGATGCTGTTGCTCTTGAATCGTTTATTCGAAGCCGAAGTTCTTATGTGTTCAGATAGTCTGTTTGTTCCAAGTCATGAGTTGTAAGCTCATTCTCAAATTCAAATAATCTATCAACAAACAAGAGAAATCTCCTTATCATTATCCATTCTCTGTTCTTCTTCAATTCTCTTCGCTTTGTTCCTCTGACTCTCTCTTCAATCGATCCTGTTTCTTATTGGGTTTCCACTTTCACAGAATCAATCCTAGTTCTCATCTTGAATTCCATTTCTTACAAAGAAGGTTGATTCAAGAGTACAACCAATACACTCATATTGTCTTTGCTTCCTCGTTCAAGACTCAAATCAAGCAAACTAGACAAGGCATCTTGTAATCGTTCATATCTCTACTACAAATCACATCATCAACTCTGTTAACACTTCTCTCACTTCATCCATATCATGGTTGATTATCCTCCATAACTATCAAGAATCGAAGAAACCAATCATCTCATCGAAACTCATTGATGATGCTATCTAGTCATCCTTTCATGTGGAGAGTTGAAATCCAAAGGTTATTTCTATCCCATTTCTCACTCTTGGATTATCATCATAATACAATAATATCCAGATTGTCAAGAGAACACTTCCTTTTCAACAACTGGTTTATCCAAGATAGTCAGCATTCAGTGATGGATGGGAGTGAGGTCTTATACTAGCTGATATCAGACCTTATCGATGATATCGGTTGAGAGAAATCAAGTGAAGAATTGGAATCAATGTGAATACAACCATAACCGAAAACAGTATTGGATACTGAGATTAATATGTATTGCATTTGATTGAGCATAGCATTGATGTGGCTAGAGTATAGTATCNTTTATCAAAACAACAGATTATCCTTTAGCATTAGAAACAGTATTGGATTAATCATTGTTTGAGAATAGAGATGTGAAGAAGGTGTAAATAGTACTTTGATGATTGTAATGAATGGATAATTGAATCGAAAAGGATTGTTCCAAATGAATGATCGATTCGATGATTTGCCTTGAATGATTATTGAGTAGTACATCTGACTAAATGGAAGAATAAACATTTCACTTTGTTCTTAATCACCTATCAGGTTGACTC
>NW_014568753.1:0-1567 GCF_000743755.1 Blastocystis sp. subtype 4
GGGCCTTTTTGTCTGCATTTTACTGGCGATTTTGTCTGGTAGGGTTAACCCTGTATAGCTACCCAGGGTTGGAGGCCCATGTTTGCGACGGTTTGTCTGGATAATAAAAATACGTAACATGCGTCAAAACACTACTACTTATGTTATCATTATTTCGAACCAAACTGCAAGACGATTTAGAACAAACTCATTGTGTTGATTCTTCCATTCAGTAAGATGCATTAATCATTATTCATTCAAGATGAACCAACAAATCGATCATTCACTTGGGACACTCCATTCATTACAATCGTCAAACTACTATTCACATCTTCTTCAGATCCTCTTTCTCAAACATCAATCAATCCAATACTCTCCAAATACCAAATGTGAATCTGTTATGTTTCATAGACCATACTAGATTCTATCTCACATCATTCTAATCATCAATCCAATTCAATACACATCATTCTCAGTATCCAATGCTCATTCCAGTTATGCTTCTATTCACATTCATTCCAATTCTTGCTTCATGTCTCTCAAGTACTTGATATCATTCACACACCCTGATGTCAGCTAGTGTAACACCTCATTACCATCTAACATCCAATCCATTATCTTCCAATAACCAATTGTTCATAACGAAGTATTCTCTTCTAACAATCTGGATATGAAGCTCCCATCATCTCAATGCAATCATTAAGAAGTGGAATCGAAGCTTTTGGATTCATCTCTTCATATGAAAGGATCACTAGATAGCACCATCAATCAGTTTCGATCAGATCATTCGTTTATCGATTCTTGAGGTCAAAGAGGATAATCAACCATGATATGGATGGAGTGAGTGAAGTCATGATAGAGTTGATCGTTATCATTTGTGAATTATGTGATTTATAGTAGAGTTATGAAAGATTACAAGATGCCTTGTCTAGTTTCATTTATTCGAGTCTTGAACGAGGAAGCAAAGACAATATGAGTGTGTTGGTTATACTCTTCAATCAAACTCCTTTCTAAGAAATCGAATTCAAGATGACAACTACGATTGATTCTATGAAAGTGGAAGCCCAATAAGAAAAGGATCGATGGAAGAGAGAGTCAGAGGAACAAGGGAAGAAAATTGAAGAAGAACAGAGAATGGATAATGATAAGGAGATTTCTCTTGTTTGTTGATAGATCATTTGAATCTGAGAATGAAGTTACAACTCATAACTTGGAACAAAGAGACTATATGAACGAACTAGACATAAGAACTCCGGCTTTGAATAAACGATTCAAGAGCAACAGCATCTACATCTTATCTTCAAATGTTAATCACACTCGTTGCATTCAATTCATAAACACTAGCAAATTGATAATTAATATTTCCAGTAGTAATATCAACTGAAGTGAGAGTTGGTATATCTACTCTCAACTCAATTCATTACTCATACTCTCCAAAACAACAGATCCAATATATCTGAAACAATAGGAAGGAATATGCAATGAAATGAGATGATTCAGATCTAATCATCATTCTTGCTTCTATTCATCACTCTTCATTGTTAGAGTGTTTCGATAATTGAAAGGAGCTGTGCTATTCGATTTACGA
>NW_014568752.1:0-1567 GCF_000743755.1 Blastocystis sp. subtype 4
TTGATGTCACTATTCAAGTATGGAATGAAGTGGGATCTGAAGAGACAACTCTGACTCTTGTTGTGAAGAGATTCACAATCTTGGCGATAGTATTGATGACTATTGGTGGTGTAATCCTATTCTGTTTTGTAGTTCTGGTTATGACTAGAATGGTTTCAATTAAGACAAGAACTCACAAAGGATCCTTGAAAACACTCAAGAAGAAAAGGTATCAGAAGATTTGAAGACATAATCCTTCATCTAAGAATCTGTTTGTTGAGAAATACATTTGGAGAATATGTATAAGTTAATGGAACATGGAACACAACGAATCTAATCGTTCATAGATAATACGAATGATTGTATCCATTGACTGTAATCAGATAGTAGAATGGTTCATACATTTTCATAAGAACTCCAACCATAGAGATGATTCCTGAGATTACTATCATTTCTCCTATCCAAATCAAACTTGATGATTAGAATAAGGAAGTCAGTCAAAGTCTATTCTTCAAACTGTGTTAATTGAAAGGTGATGGTTGTTTAGTAAGTTAAAAGACTATAACAGTTATGGAATAAGGCCATCATGTTCTGAAGGAGAGACAGATACTTCACATTTCACAACTCATTCAATCCTCTTTATCATCATCTCAGGATATTACATCAACAGAACTTATCAATTCATTTCATTGTTAGTGATTTTCAGATCCTATGACTTGGACCATTCCAGATCACTGTCTCGATTGGAAATGGAGATTGAAGTATGGATGATGTGTAGTTGAGAAGAGTCACACTAGATAGAATCATCATCATTCTTGTAATGGTTCCATTTTCACGACTACTCTCCAAGCAACTGGAATCTGTTTAACAAGAGCATAGAAGGTTAAGGAAAAACAAATCAATGTGACAACTGATACATTTGAAGGAATCAAACTGATCATATCTAGACTTGGGAACAATCATTCTTACACATATCTCAAGAATCCAATGTGAATACAACCATAACTGGAATCAGCATTGGATATTGAATGATGTGAGCCAGAGTTAGGATCGTTTATCAAACATAACGGATTCACATTTGGTATTGAAGAGAGTATTGGATTGATTGATGTTTGAGAATAGAGCATCTGAAGAAGGTGTAAATAGTACTTTGGTGATTGTAATGAATGGATTGTTGAATCAGTAAGGATTCTCCCAAGTGAATGATCCATTTGTGGTTCGTCTTGAATGAATAATGATTAATGCATCTTACTGAATGGAAGAATCATCACAATCACTTTGTTCTTAATCATCTTGCAGTTTGGTTCGAAATAGTGATAACATAACTCATTTTGACACCTCTTATCGACAATTAGGTGGTTTAGCTAGTCAGGGTTGAAGTTTCATGTTTTGACGGATTGTCTGGATTGAATTTGTATATGACATAGATTAATAGTCTACTACTTAGTATGAGATGAATAGAAAGAAGAATTGATGAATAGAAACTGGCTTTCATCATAAGAGTTCAGCAGTGAATATGATATAAGATTGTTGAATAGACACGAATAGGGTAAGTAGTTAAGGATTGTTTAATCAGTGGTGTTCATCT
>NW_014568751.1:0-1567 GCF_000743755.1 Blastocystis sp. subtype 4
GAGAATGATTGAATATGATGATTGAATAGAATGAATATGAATAGAAGATGAAATGATATAAGAATGAGTAGAATGACAATGAGATAGTATTTGGAGATAATATGAGTAGATTTGTTAATCAATAGCATTTGTGATGATGATAGTAATGATGATATGATGATAGAGTTAGCGCTTAAGGAGCATGAAATGTGAAAGAATCATGAATGAAACTCTTGTATGCTCAGTGATATTGATAATCAAAGTAGTCACACTGTTCAATTGACCATTTCCCCGTTTTGATCAACTTATCATGTGACTCATTTCTCATAGTTCTATTCATTCAATTACTTATGTTTGAAGATAGTTTGATGTAACTGAGATTGAATTTGTATTTGATTGATATGAATTCTGAAGAATCTGATATGAATGAATTGAAACACATCTTTGAGTTGGATAATAGTCACTCTGTTCCATGTTTCAGTTCATAATATTGAGTACTAATTATCAACAAACAATCAACAGGATTCAAAACAAATGATGTCACTTCATATTTCAATAAGCTTCTCATAGGATGGTTGCAATTCTCATTTCAAACCAACTATCCCTTTCCATTCTCTGAATTGTTCTAATGGTCCTTCTTTTGCAGTATTAACATCTCTGTCATATTGGGTATGACATTCCACAAAGATCTTCCAATTGTTTAATACTGTCCGCTTATTAAGGATAGAATGTTGAGAATCGATTCCTAAGATGTACGCTCCTTATGTTTCGTCTTCTAGATTTAAGCGATGTTTGGCATAATAGTTGATAATTTCAAAATAGGATGGTTTGTTCTAGTAGCATATAAACAGAATGATTTTGCCAAGTTTAGCATATTACTTTGAGTTCAAACAAGAATGGCTCGTATGCTACTGATAGAATTCAATGGATAATATAATGATGATTTGTTATTGAGTGATGAAGAGATACCAGGTTTATTGTTGTTTACTATAGATTGAAGAATGGAATTATTGAATAGAAGAACATGAAAGAATATGATTAAATAGATAATAACGGTTAATAATGGTATTGTTATTGAAGTATGCTTCACATGTGCCATAATACACCTATCAAATGTAACATCAACAATAGGGGAGATTGACTATTATCAATTATTCAAATCGTCTGATAACTCAATTTACGGATAATTAAAACCCCTGTATAAACTAGTTAATGCCACCTCTTTAGGGTATCAAATAGAATGAACATTATTGGGAAATGAGGAAAGTGCGACACTAAATGAACATAGACAGTAATTTAAGGAATCAAAACAATATATCTATCAACGGATAATTACGATGGTAACATAAGGAAGACTTGACAGAGAGATGTGCTTCAACGAAATGTAAGGGTGAATGAAATGGATAATTGATAGATGATTGGAAAGAGTATTGATGATAGAAGTGAATATGATAACATATGAATGAAATAGAGATGATTTGAAAGAGAAAGAGAGTGAAATAGAATAAGGAAATAGAAGTGAATTTAATATATGAATTGATTGTTTGTCTGAAGAAGAGTGTTTGAAATTGTGAATTGATATTGATTG
>NW_014568750.1:0-1566 GCF_000743755.1 Blastocystis sp. subtype 4
GTTGTTCTATCAATTGTGTCGCTCATTTACTTATAAAGAAATTTTCCTTTTAAAAGGAAAATTCTTCACTTTGGATTTGATGATTTAGTTTGAAGGTTTTGGAGTAGGTTTGGAGTAGGTTGTATTTTTGAACCTACTCCAAAATTCCTTTAAAAAGGCTCATAAAATGGCTTGATTATAGGGATTAATTCATTTTGGAGTAGGAGGAGTAGGAAGAGTAGGTTGAAAATTCAATTTGACAAAAAGTTTTGATAGAATTCTTCTTAAGAAATAGAAAACTAACCTACTCCACCTACTCCACCTACTCCAACATCAATAATCTTCATAATCGCGCTTATTTATGGGCTATTCTACGGATTATTGGAGTAGTTTGTATTTTTGAACCTACTCCTGAAACCTACTCCAGCAAAATCTATGATTTTACTCCAGCAAAATCTATGATTTGCATTCACAAATGAACAATGGATTTCTTAAAAGATCGTCACCCAGGGTGTCGATAATTGTTGAAAAAACGGTCTAAAAGAAGGGTTGGTGAATAGTTTTATGGGCCTTTTCATGTCTTAGGGTGTCGATGATGAGGTTAGGGTGTCGATAATTTTGAAAAAGATTTTAGAAAAGTGAAAAGAATTGGAGAATTCACCAATTCACTTCATTTCATAGAAGTTTTTAAAGATCGACACCCAACCCCAATTATCGACACCCACACATTTTGTTGAACTCCTTTATCTATGATCAAATCTATGTCATCTAACCAATTTCTATAACCCTAATCCAAATTCTCCAATTCACTTCATTTCACAGAAGTTTTTTAACATCGACACCCTAACCTCATCATCGACACCCAACTCCCAAAATAGCCACTATTTCTTGATTTTCCATTTTGCTATTATGAACAAGTATTATGTATTTTGCCAAATGGAAAATCGACCCATTTATAGCTTTTCATTTTGGGATTTGATCAAAATGTTGCAGATAGTTTATGTAATTCACCCGTCACTCCAAAATAGCCACTATTTTGGTCAATCTTAGTTTGATCAAATAAAAGTGCCTGTTACTATTCTGCAAGACCCTAAGATCGTCATCTTAGATCTCGACAAGCTATCTTCAGTCTACTAAGGTCCTGACAACGCTTCAGCTTTACATCACCTACAACATTGTCAGTGGTGGTACCTTTCCAGTTATTCCATAGTTGCTTTTTTGTTGTTTTTTATATGGATTACTGGATAACCGACCTCATCATCGATATGAAGACGTACCGTTCGCAGGACCTAAGTCCTCTCGAGCAAGCTTACTCTATCTCTCACCCATCAATTTCGCATATAAGATATTGGCGCCTTATATCCCATGAGAAATCTCTGAATGAGAACTTGATCAAGCAAATTCAAATACGCTAACTTCTATATAAACACCATCATAATAATCAAACTTTTTCATTATGGGTTCATTACAATTCGTTTTTCTCAAATATCCATCTAAACCTGTTTATTTTACTAGAAACATGTTATGATCCTTTTGTTTTGTAAAAGTAAGGTATTTTTCCTCCATATAGTAAAGATGAATGCAATT
>NW_014568749.1:0-1620 GCF_000743755.1 Blastocystis sp. subtype 4
CACAACTATACGTAACATTGTCACAATCAAAGTATCAAATGAAGTTGGTTTCTGTTTGTGTACTCTTTCTTTCTCTGCTTATCAACCTCTAACTCTCTTATTCTATCCTCAGAGTATCTTCAATCTTACTAAGGGAGTATTCTTTACAATATCACCTGATATCATTGGTGATTATCCATCCTTCAATATCACATCAGGATCTCTTCCAACTGGAATAACTCTCAATTCTGATTCTGGTATTATTTCTGGAATTCCCTCTTCTTCTGTTATCTCCCAGAATGTTACTATTGAAGCATCAAATCCAGTAGGAAGAATTACAACTGAACTACAGTTCATAATAATGAATCCTCCTGTCAATACTCCTCTAATCGGATCTGTGATTGTGCTTGTTGTAGTCATTCTACTCCTACTTGTGCTTGTTGTATGTTATCGAAATCGAAAACCTACTCTTCCTATGAAGACGATTGATGAGGTGAAATCAGTTGAGAAGCGAGTATCCAAACCTGTTATCGTTGATAATGATTCTGAATTGGTATCTAATGAAGATAAGCCAACTATGTCTACTGAACCTCTTGAGATTACTGTAGAACTTGATTCTACTACTTTGACAGTTGTTGAGTCTACAACAGCTGTTGAACCTACTACTATTGTTGAACCAGTTGTTGCTTCTCAGGGAGATGAGAATATCCCTCAAGTAGTTGAAATCCCTAATCCTACTAGTGAGAATAAGGAATAGTCCTGTTTGTTGATAAACCACAAAGAGAAGTTCAAACTAACTGATACAGTTACTGGGATGGAGAAGAGTGGATGGAACAGATCAACTGACACTATTCCATGATTTGGAATCGTTTACAGAGATGAGATCTTTGATCACACAGGTCTTTCTTGTTGTTCATTATGATTGGTTTCACAAACACAGAATGATACAATCATTCACAAGGTTCAGTATTCTCATTAGGACAAGAGAAACATAAGTGTTCAATCTATCATCCATCTCCCAGTTCCAAGTGAAACGACATTGATTCACTTCCTTATCATCACTCATATCATAGTATCTCAGATTATCAGAATTCGTAGTAGAAAACATTGTATCATATGATACTGATACTGCATAGCACGAATACTCACTCCAGTCTCATTCTCAAAGTACTTTTGAATCCATCATTGAACTCGTTGTAAGCATTACTGTTGACGTTCATTTCAGTCAGTTTAGGATATTTGGCATCTTCACATACCAACATCTTCTGAATGATAAGAAAACAGTTAGAACCTCTTTTGAACATACAATAGTAAAGAATGGATCATCCCATTCATATGTCACATTCTTCACTTTACCATTATGTCGAACAAGAATATATGCATTTCGTTCATATCTTCCAATGTATATGTAATCATTCGTGTATTCTCTGCATCGCTAATTAACAACATTGATAATACCATCACCAATCCTTTGACTGTATGTTTTCCTGCACTTATTGTGTGTTCAATATCAACAGTATCACCGCTAATTCTAGCTCTTATATGAACATCATTTCCTATCCATATCTCATCTCCATAATCACATTTACTAGATATCCATCCATTAAATACTCCTCCTCGCTTATCATTATTCGTTCTTAC
>NW_014568748.1:0-1552 GCF_000743755.1 Blastocystis sp. subtype 4
TACACAAGCCACTTTATCAATTCAGATACGAAAGGGACGATGTGTTGCAGAAGGAGTGTTTCCTGTAACGAATGTTGGTGAAGTGGCTGAATATGAATGCGCTTCTCAAGGAAGTTATGTGGGTACTCAGAAGCGTGCTTGTGTGTTAGGAAGTGAAGATGGAGAATGGCAGAAGGCTACTGGATTCTGTGTGTCTGTTCCGATTCTGATTATGATTGTATTGGTTGTGATAATGATTATTATTGTTGTTATATTCTTCATGATGAGAATTAGAAAGAAGGCGAAAGCAGTAGGAGGAAAGAAGGTAAAGGCTATAGGAGGAGTGAAAGGAAAGAAGTCTGTGAAGTCTACCAAGATAGTATCAAAGGTTTCTGCGAAACAGGTGAAAGTTTAATTGTAGAAACGGAAGATTGATTGTTGATAATCGTGATCTAGTGAAATAGTTGTCTCTAAAGAAGGAACACAATAAGGAATGTTCTTCTCATTTCATTGTCACATACATAGAAGTATACAAAGGATAATACTAGCAAGAGTACTATCATCAGTGATGACAAATATCACTGCTTTTGATATTACCTTTACAATGAAGATAAGAATAACGATTTGGTTCTACTTGATTGTGCCAACAGAATCAGATACTGTTAACTCAGCACCACTGATTATTCCATCCTTATCATTGATTATTAGACCCATTGAGAGTGTTGCTGAATACATTGAATACTAAATCCTCTCTTATGAAGCAACTATTAGATTGAAAGCATTTTCATTCACTAGAATCACAGATCTAGAGGATAGTTCATGGAAGAAGGAATGTATTGTTTGTTTGTAAAGAGAGTGATGAAAGGAATGTGATATTGAATACAGAAACACTCTAATAGTCAAATAGGTTAGAAAGAGCTTGAATGTTTTTGATAAGGGAGTTCCAAAGAATAGACTCGAAGAGAGATCCTGTAGTATTGTTATGTTGTAACAAATAACATCCATACATCAAAGAATTACACTAGTATCATCAAATTGAATTCAATGGGAGTAGGAAATGCATCTGATATGTATTCACAAGGTGATACCTACAGATCTCCTTCCTGTAAATGAATTGACCTGAAATGTTCTTAGAAACAGTTAATCATTTATTTCTTGAGATGTGAGTACAATAGAACAAGGACATAAGACAACTGTCAAGAATGTGAACTATCGATATTGGATTCCAAATGGTTAACTATATTACTGCTAATAGATCTAGAGATTGACTTATCTGAATTGGTAGTTTTCAACCAATAACCATTTCTGATTCTGGAAGTGAAATAGAATCCAGATTCCAAATTAGCAACAATACACATACAAGTAGATTATGCGTGAAAGATTTTGAGATTAATAAACAGTATGAGATTTCCTAATGATATATTTCAGAAATGATAAGTCACCTATTCACAAACTATCAAACAACATATTCTAATCATATACCAAATCCATTTATCATTGATGATAAACTACTCTATACAATGATTCAAAACTATGGACAACATCTTAGTCCATATCCATTGGATGGTTATTA
>NW_014568747.1:0-1543 GCF_000743755.1 Blastocystis sp. subtype 4
ATCACCAATAATGGATGGAAAGATTGAGGATAATTCTCCCTTTTCAAGTATGATTTCATTTATATAATAATATAGATAGAGAACCAATCACTTGTATGAAATGCTTACTTGAGTCAATCCAACTTGATTGGAGCTTTGAATGATGAAATAAGTAACTACTAATGGAGTTCCATAGATAAATCCTGTTGATTTATCCATAGATAGACGGGTTGGAAGAGATTCTTCATTGATTAAATAGGTAAGATTGTTACTCGACAACTTGAATGCATTTTGCTATATATTTTGAAGAATGTTTGAGGATAATGGAGTAATGAAGAAACGATTTGAAACAGAGTGAAAGAGTGATAAATCGATTCCTTACTTGATTCGATCCCATATTACTGACTGATTGAGATGAAGCGATTTGAATACGAATTTTAGAGAATAGTCGATTATTTGGATTTAATGGTAAGCCTGTGGGTGGTGAACCTGATGAAATAGTGAATGATACTTGCTCTCCATCAACAGAAGCAGTGATTGAAAACACTTCATTCTTCATGAGAAACATGTTGATTGAGGAAGTAAGAAGAATGAAAAGAGTAAATGAAAGAACAACAGTTTCACTTACTATTCCATTCACTGCTTCGATGATGCTGAATTAAGAAGGAGTGATTGAGAAAGAACTTGAATGGAGTGTTTATGGAATATCGAATGATCTTGGTTTTAGGAATTTAGGTTGTATTGCTATGATTTTATGGATTTCATTATTTGATTACTATTATTTCATTCTATTAGAATTCGAGTTTATCATACTCTATGTAATCGCAGAATCTTGTCTCGTTTAAATGAATCGATTTATAGTACTTATTCTCCTCAGTATTCCTCATACTGTTTATTTAACCAGTAGTCATATTCAGTTTTACTCTTGATTGCCCTTCCAATCAGATTTATGCAAAGATCACCAAGAGGACAGAATACTACGCATATGAGGAGTCATTTAAGATCTATTCCGGTTCTACAGCTGTTTATTCTTCTCCTTCACTAGTTTCAAATGATGAAAGAGTCATTGAAGGTCCTAGTAACTATCAATATACTCTGGAAATGAATGATAGTGGTGGTGATAGTTGGTCTAATGGTTGTTGGATCAAAATCGAGAGTATTAATGGAAATGTAATGTTTAAGGGAATGATGACTGAAATGAGTACTCAAACTGAGCCTTTATCTCTGTATTCGCCAATCAACAAGTATTCTACTTGGATGTACACTCCTAGTGCCTTAGGAGAATGGAAATCAATAAGTTATGATGATAATTCGTGGATAGAATATACAGTAGATGATAATACTACGACTGGACAAGGAGTTCAATACTTCCGTAAAGTATTCACTGGGATAAACAATATGGCTGCTATTGAGATCCAATTGAACTATAAAGATGGAATTGTGGCTTACATAAATGGTTCTGAAGTGTATCGAGATAACATGGCTGATGGAACACCAACAAACAGTACTGTAGCTACAGGAAGCTATACATCGTATGGTTATCATGGACTCATTCGTCCTGCTA
>NW_014568746.1:0-1537 GCF_000743755.1 Blastocystis sp. subtype 4
TGCTTATGGATCACCCCTTGTTATGGGATCTATTCAAGCAAGAACCATTTGGATACAGAAATCGGTATACAAACCAATCAACTGGAATGATGTTGATAAAGGAAATGTCGAGAACAATCAGACTATAGTCCCCAGGCCTGTTCTCAATCCAGTAGTTCCTGGTTTTATAATGCCTTCTGTAAATGATATGAATGAGAATTCTAATACAAGTTCAGCACAACCTACAACAGATACATCAAACAGTGTTGAAAACAATCCAGTTGAATCAATATATAGTGTAGAAGATCCAGATTCAACACAAATACAACCGAATCAAGTAGCTATTCAAGAGTCAACTCTAACAAATCTGGATGTTCTTCATTTCTGTAGGTGGGTGTACAATAAGATGGTGGAAATCCAGAATAGAACTATCCAAGGACATGATGAATTCTCCGAGAACACAACTATCTTCATAAATAGCAGAGATAGCAATAAGACCCGGTTTATTCGGAAACTCATCACAAGTCTTGAGAATGAAATGTCACAAACAGTGGTAAGTGATAATTATTCTCGATTCTCATCTGGTGTACGTGAATTCAATGAATCGAGTATCAATAACATATTAGAAAAGATGGAAGATAGAAGAGGAGATCAACTACATAAAGCATTTTGGAAACACTGCTTTAATGATATTAAAGGCACAACTCGAGTTGAGTATGATAAGTCTGATAATCTGATGGATTTACATCCACATGAACCACCACCAGTTCAGATGATGGATCTTCATCCACATCCAATCTAAATGATTGTTTTCTTCCATTAAGAAAAGGATGTCTGAAGAAGAGTCAAATCATACTCAGAATACTAGTGAAGAGACAACAACAATGATTATCAATAACAGGAAATGCTTTAAATACAATGGTAAATGGCTTCCAGCAAATGATAATGATAATGAAAACCGCAGATACATTGCTTACTACGATTTCTATACGAATGCACCTGATTACAAACAAATTGTAGAACTGGGTTCTCAATATCACTATAATCCAGATAATCCATTTGATATGTTTCTTCTTGCTTATGCAACATATGGAAAAGAGAATAGGGACAATAAAGAAGAACTGAAAAAGATTCAAAATGAGCTTATTAGTGCTCAAGCAGATGCTGTTGCATCTAGGAAGAATGCTGATGGGTTGTCTAAAGAATTGATTGCAATGAAGGAAATGTTTGCTTCTGCTGAAGCATACTACAGTAACATCAACAATAATCCAGAAATACTTCAAGCATTATATCAAAAGAATATGGAGATAGAACAGTTACGAGGAATGCTCAATCAAGCAAAAATGGTAATCGATAATGATAGAATGGATGCAAAACGTCAACAACAACAAGTGATATGGGACAAAGACATCGAACTGATGCAACAAAAACAGAAACATATGAAAGAATCACTCCATGTTAAAGAGGTACATATGAATGAATTGAATGAGAAAGATAAACAGATTGTGGCATTACAAGAACATCTTAATCAAACCCTAGGAGAATTACAGAAAGCAAG
>NW_014568745.1:0-1557 GCF_000743755.1 Blastocystis sp. subtype 4
AGTTTTCGAATGAAGAACAACCACCAGCTCATCCAGTAGTACAACCTACGAAAACAGAGGTTTGTAAACCCAAAATGATAGAAGTTAAGAATAAGATTGAGGGGAATAGAAAGAAGAGGTTAAACCCAAAGTTAAAACCAGTTACAGAACAACCATCAACAAAGTGAAGTTACAATCCACATTTGGATCATTTACTTTGGAGTAGTGTGGAGTAGTTTCAAAAATTCAACCTACTCTACATTTTCTTCAAAAAGGCTCATAAAATGGCTTGTTTATAGGGATTTTGAAAAGGAATTTGGAGTAGGTTGTATTTTTGAACCTACTCCTGAAACCTACCCTATTATTGTTAACCTCATAATGAACCATCAATATGCCATCGTTCATTACTAAACCCAAATAACAAAAGTTGGTTGAATAATCCGAATTCTCCAATCACTTCATTTAGCAGAAGTCTTTAAACATTGACATCCAAGCCCATTTACGACACCTATAAAACTAACTTGCTTAACCATTTGTTACCCCATAATAAGCACCAATTTAATTCGTGCGTACATAACTGACTCCAATCACGGCTATATTGACACATTACTTACAAAAACATCTTCCGTGTTTCTATCCAGTTATATGAATAGCAAGATTAGCGCATATTTCTAGTCACACATTTTGCGGTTATTCGTCACTCCGTTTACTGTACCATCTTTAGTGTCAGAAAGTTTGTTTTACTTTGTTCACGCTACCATTTTGCACTCCTTCTTTTGGTATCAGCTCAAGGAGGTGCGGCGCCAAGCGCTATACCCTCCGTAGAGCATGTACCGCCTCAAGCCTAGATGAATTGTAATGAATTGTTCGTAGAAACAATCAATCATTTGTCTTTGAGATATGGGTCCAATAGAACAAGGAATGATAAGATGACTGTCAGAAATGTGAACTATCAATATTGATTCCAAATGGTTTGTTATATCACTGGTAACAGATCTAGACATTGACTTATCTGAATTGTGTGTTTTCAATAGAAGTGAAATATAGAATTTCGATTCGAAATTAGCAACACTAACTCAACAGTTTGGTTGATATCATCATTGAGAACAACGATTCCATAGGTTCATTGATTCATAATTATTATATTCATTGGATCACTAAACGGTTATTTTCCGTCTATTGAGCAGCTTATACCAATCTGATTGGTTCCAAACCAATTATCCAATAGGAAACGACATTATGTTGGTTGATAACCATACCTTCAGTTCTTCGAAGCTTCTATTCTTGTTTTGTGAGATGAATAAGAATTGAGTTGAATAAGAGAAAGACATGTTCCGTATTTAGCAGGGAATATTGTTTATCCCATTCTGTTTATTTCCAAGAGTTGATGTGAATCGATTGTTTGAATTCATAACCAGTCAAACCAAATTGATGTAAATGACACATTATTAAGGAAATTGGATGCAACAACAATCTCTCATTCTAAGTGAATAGTTCTAGTGATGAATATCACATGCATCAGAAACAGAGTTCATTATCAATAGAATCTAGTTATTTCTCAGGATATCTAATTCAGTG
>NW_014568744.1:0-2204 GCF_000743755.1 Blastocystis sp. subtype 4
TATATACTTATATCAATGCAGATATCTTTGTGAATATCAACATTCTTCAAGCAGCAGAAGCCTATTATCAATATCGGAAAGATGGAGTATTGATTGAGAAAATAACTAACAAATAGTGGTTATTATGTAGTCGAGTATTTGTGACGAAGTCGATTATTCATGCTCAAATGTAACACAACGAATGGATATTGATGAATTGGCTAAAGAACATTCTATTCAAAGACTAAGAGTTGCAAGGGCAATTGTATAGAATTGGAAGATGAAGTGATAGAATAGGATGTATTCATTGTTCCTCATTCATATTCATTTGATGACTTTTACAATGTTGTCATTGGAAGATGGTATGTTGATAATGCATTCCTCATTCACACTCGAACTAAGAATATGCCACTTATTGATGGAACTATCTTCCATTCTTATCATTTAGGTACTGAACAATTGAATGACAAGAAATACATAGTAAAACCAAATGATTGGGGATTCAACATTCAATTAATGAACAGAAGCTTATTAAGTGAAGGAAGCTTAAGAACGAAAGAATTGTTCTGTCAGTAGAAGCTGAAATCAAGACTATGTTGTATCATATCAACAGAAACAATGCAAGAGTTGAACGAATTAGTTGTTTCTTGTGAATAAATAGAATAATGAAAGTCTGAAGAATGAGCAAGAGAAGTCATGTCCTTCAAACCTCTCCAGTGACAGATATATACCATAATACCCAATATGTGGTATACAATAGCTAGATTCTCTTGATGGAATAACATACATGATTCAGACTGATTAACAGAAATGATATCTCCATCAAGAATAACAGACTTAGAACATAAAAAGGATTCTCGTTATTGGACACATTTCCATTCTCATTTATCACCAAATACTGATATCCTCCAACATGAACTATCAGATCCATGATTTACTTTGTAACACAAATCAGATCTTGAATCCTTAATGTTCAGGATTTCTGTAGAAGTGAAATGATAGTTTTCACTGTATTTGATAGATAAGGATAAATGAACAGATCTTGAAGGGTTCTAAACAGACGAATTGACACTTCTTTGTTACTAATGATATCTGTATCTGTTATATTATTAGTAATAGTCTTTTCATTATCTTCATGGATACAAAAAGGCTCTACTGGAATCGATTACTCTGCTATTCCATATCGATTCAATGATATCATCATCAATCAATGTGAACATTCTGTGGAAGTGTTAGCAAATCTAACGAATCCAATGACACAACCATGGTTTGTGGTGAAGATCATGAAGAACAGTAGTATCATCAATCATCTCAATTACAGTGTATTCATCAATGGAGAATGGTATTCAAATCGAAATCATAGACATCAAGCATCAGAAGTGTTGTTACAAACCTATTCGATTCCTCAAAACAAGATTGATATTAGAAGAATGTATATCACTATTCGAGATAATCAGAATGATATTGAATACAAGAATCTACCCATTTGTATTCGGAAAGAATTGAATCCAGTTGATATGGGAATATGTACTCATGTATCGAAATTCAATAATGTTCCTGAGATAACAAGTTGGGTGATATATCATTTGTCTCGAGGAATGGATAGAATCATCATAATGATTTGTACTCCATATCCTGAATTGTATGAACTCTTTGATGAAGAGATTCAGAATGGAAGAGTGATATTGGTACATTTTGAATGGCCAATACGAATTGGTACGGCCTTTCATAGACAATATCAAGCAGCTTCAATGACTACTTGTTTTCATCGATATCGTCGAAATGTTAAGACTCTATTCTTTGTTGATGTTGATGAATACATTCATAGTGTATCAAATCCTTTCAATTTCAAACCAATTCTATCTTCATTGATTGATTCTGGTTATGATCGTGCACATGTAATGAAATGAATATGATTTCAATGTAGATGTCAAACATATTTATGGTAGATGGAAACAATTCTTGTTTGAATCGAGAAGAACACTTTGTGAAAGGAGATCTATTCGATGTATACAACTACCAAGTATTTGTCCATAGAACTCAAAGAAAGAAGAATGTTGTGTTTTCATCATTTGATGGAATCATTGGAATACATGATGGTTGTTGTGGAGGAAAGGTCACTCATGTTCATTATGAGGATTTGAGAGTTGGTCACTTCAAGAGATTCACATCAAAACAATCAGGTGTGAAGAATGATTCAATGACAATGTATTCTGAATCTCAAA
>NW_014568743.1:0-1525 GCF_000743755.1 Blastocystis sp. subtype 4
TCAACAGTCTCTATCTCACAATCACCAAAGGACTTCAAGATGGGATCTACAATTCGTTACATCGATGTTATTCATATCAGTTAATCTAGATGAACACCATTGATTAAAGAATCCTTAACTACTTACCCTATTCGTCTCTATTCAACAATCTTATATCATATTCACTGCTGAACTCTTATGATGAAAGCCAGTTTCTATTCATCAATTCTTCTTTCTATTCATTTCATTCTAAGTAGTAGACTATTAATCTATCTCATATACAAATTCAATCCAGACAATCCGTCAAAACATGAAACTTCAACCCTGAGTAGTTATACAGGCTAATTATCGATAAGAGTTGTCAAAGCGAGTCTATGTTATCACCATTTCGAGACAAACTGCAAGATGATTTAGAACAAAGTGGATGTGTTGATTCTTCCATTCAGTAAGACGCATTAATCAATATTCATTCAAGACATACCATCACATGGATCATTCACTTGGGATAGTCCATTCATTACAATGGTGAAAGTACTATTCACATCTCTTCAGATGCTCTATTCTCAAACATCAATCAATCCAATACTCTCCCAATACCAAATGTGAATCTGTTATGTTTGATAAACGATACTATCTCTATCTCACATCATTGCTATGCTCAATCAAATTCAATTACATTCTCAATATCCAATGCTGTTTCTAGTTATGGTTGTATTCACATTGATTCCAATTGTTCACTTCATTTCTCTCACCAACTGATATTACCGATAGGGCCTGATGTCAACTAGTGTAAGACATCATTACTATATATCATGGAATGTAGATTATCTTGGAATAACCATTTGTTCATAAGGAATCATTCTCTTCACACAATCTGGATAGTAAGCTGCCATGATGGCAATACAAGAATTGAGAAGTGGAATAGAAATGACTTTTGGATTCAACTGTTCATATGAAAGGATGACTAGATGGCACCATCAATGAGTTTCGATGAGATGATTGGTTTCTTCAATTCTTGATGGTTATCGATGATAATCAACCATGATATGGAGTGAGAGAAGTGATAATAGAGTTGATGGTTATCATTGGTGAATGATGTGATTTGTAACAGAGTTATGAATGATTAGAAGATGCCTTGTCTAGTTTCCTTGATTTGAGTCTTGAATGAGGAAGCAAAGACAATATGAGTGTGTTGGTTATACTGTTGAATCAACCTCCTTTGTAGAAATCGAATTCAAGATGAGAAATAGGATTGATTCTGTGAAAATGGAAGTCCAAAAGGAAAGAGATCGATTGGAGAGGAGGAGGAACAAGTGAAGAGAATTGAAGAAGAACAGAGAATGGATAATAATAAGGAGATTTCTCTTGTTTGTTGATAGATCATTTCAATCTGAGAATCAGGTTACAACTAATGACTTGGAACAAACAGACTATCTCAATCAACTAAACATAAGAACTTCGGCTTCGAATAAACGATTCAAGAGCAACAGCATCTACATCTTATCTTCAACTCTTAATCAGACTCGTTGCATTCAATTCATAAACA
>NW_014568742.1:0-1519 GCF_000743755.1 Blastocystis sp. subtype 4
GAATGAATGAAATAGAATAGAATAGATGAATAAAAAGAGAACAAAATGAGCAATTCCAGAACAAGATGGAATGGATTCGTTGTAATTGGAGTCGGTCTGTGATTTCTCCTCCAATCCTTCATATCTTTATATTGGATTCTTCTATTCAATTTTAGATTGATTTGTTTTAGTCATTCGTATTTAATTTGATTAGTTATCATAAGTGTTTATAGAACAAGAGAATGGATACATTATCGAGTTTTCTATTATTACTATTAATTGCAGTGATTGTTCTTCTACTTGTATTTGATTGATGATTTGTGTTAAGAGTGTAGTTGATTGCTTTTGTATTCAATTTATGTGGATATATTGTACATCAAACAGAAGGTATAATAGTGTTATTGATAGTGAATAATGTATTAGGAATTGTGATTGAGCGTTTTGGAAGTTGTCGAAAGATTTTGACATCTGGAATTCACTTTGTTGTATGATTTTGATAGAATGTATGATGATAAGATTCCTTTCATTGACAATCCTCGTCGTTTCACTTGGACAAAGACTTATATTGATGTTGATGGTTCAATTCGTGATGAGAACACTACAGAATATCGTGTTGATCTTCGTGAGAGTGTGTTTAACTTTCTTCCTCAAGAAGTCTATACAAAAGATACAATTTTGTTATCTGTGAATTCGATAATGTACTATCGAATTGTTGATATTCATCGAGCTGTGTATGAAGTAGATGATCTTCCAAGTGCAATAATGAATGTTGCTCAAACACAATTGAAAGAAGTGTTTGGTCGAATGACATTCCAAGAATGTATGACAAGTCAAGATCAGATCAATGAGTTTGTATTTGTATTGATCTTTGATATGTAGACATATGAAACAAGCTTTCCTTCCTCGATTCTTGGCTTGGGGAATCAAAGTGGAGCGTATGGAATTGTTGGACATTCTTCCTCGTTCAAGTGAGAATGAATGAATATTGTGATGATTAGCAATTGCTAAATCTATGAAGAAGCAAATGATTGCTGAACGAGATCGTCGAAGTCAATTCATTATTGCAGAGGGTCAAAAGACGGCTCTTCGAATTCGTGCAGAAGGAACAAAAGTAATGAAACAGAACAGTGGATTAGCAGAACAAGAATCAACTCGAAAGATTTCTGAAGGAAATGCTCAAGGTCGTATTGAGTTAGCTCGTGCTGAAAGTCAAAGTCTTGAATTGGTGAAATCAGCTCTTCAGACTCATAGTGGAAGTCAAGCTCAATATATGTTAGCAATGCGTTACTTGGAGTTGTTGAATGGAATTGGTTATTCGAGTTCTCCTAAGGTATTGTATCTTCCTTATGAAGCAGATGCTCTTCGAGGTAGTATCAGTTCATTGAATCGTGTATATGGTAAGAAACATATTCCTGAGTCTGTTCCAGTTCCTTTATCAAATCCTTCTGATAAGAAGAATGATGATTTTGATGAATTGAATTAGTGTATATTGTTGTTTGATGTTTCTTTTGATCACTTGAATGACATCATGTAACTCTTC
>NW_014568741.1:0-1512 GCF_000743755.1 Blastocystis sp. subtype 4
TATCATCATCAATTCTCACATTCTGTAACATTCCTAATCGATTTGCTGTCACATTCACTACTTGATTCATTGATTCATGTCCAATCTCAATCACTTTCAGATTTGACATTGAAGAGAAATCGAATGATGTTACTGCATTGAGAGAATTGGATCCAATATCCACTCTTTCTACTCCAATCAATCCACCATTTCCAATCTCAAGTGATTTCAATTCATTCAATCTATTGATAGTGAGATTCTTGATATTCTTCAAAGCATTTGAACCAATTTCAACATTCTTCACATTCTCAAATCGACTCAAATCCAATTCAATCAAATCATTACAACATTCACAATCAATCCAATCACATTCGAAGGAAGAGAAAGAAGGACTTCAGAAGAATCAACAACAGCAGTCCAAGTCAAAACAATCGAATTACTCACAGCCATTCTATTCATTCATCCACCCAATCACATCTACTCTCTCACATTCCTAAGACTCTCCTCACCAATCACAATACTTTCTAAATCATTCAATCCATCCAATATCACAGTAGTAGCATTATTTTCATTGATCTTGATCCAATCTCAATCACCTTCACATTTGAAAACAAACTAAAATCAAATGAAGAGATTGAATTGAGAGTATTGGATCCAATATCCACTCTTTCTACTCCATTCAGACTTCCACTTCCCACTCCAAATCGAATCAGTTCATTCAATCCATTCATACTCACATTCTTCACATTCTTCAAAGCATTTGAACCAATCTCAATACTCTCTAACATCTCAAATCGACTCAAATCCAATTCAATCAAATCATTACAACTGTTATCACTCACAATCAATCCAATCACATTCGAAGGAAGAGAAAGAAGGGCTTCAGAAGAATCAACAACAGCAGTCCAGTTAAAAACAATCGAATTACTTACAGCCATTCTATTCATTCATCCATTCAATCACATCTACTCTCTCACGTTTCGAAGACTCTCCTCACCAATCACAATACTCTCCAAGCTGTTCAATTTAACCAAATTCACAGTAGTAGCATTATTCATTGATCTTGATCCAATTCTTCGCAAGCTCGATAGTGATGAGAAATCAACAGAACTCAGTGAATTGAGAGAATTCGATCCAATATCAACTCTTTCAACTTTGTTTAGACTCTCCATTCCCACAGAAAACTCATTTAATCCGTTCAATCCATTCATTGCCAGATTTGGTACATTTCTCATTGAGCTTAATCCTACATCAAATTGTCTTAGATTCTCAAATAGACTCAGATCCAATCCCTTCTGACCGTTCATCCTATACTTCAGTTCATTCTCATTCACTCACTCATTCAGTTTTACCAAACTGTTGAATCTCACTCTAATTATCTGAAGAGAAGGAAGAGAGTTAGTCAATAATGAATTCACATTGTTTAGAGAGTTTCTTCCAATCTCAATTCTCTCCACACTCTCAAATGTTCTCAGATCTAGACTCTTAAACTCTCTATCATTCAACGAATTATCACCAATCTCCAACACCTTC